>NC_135082.1:28947600-29142600 GCF_051107435.1 Chaetodon auriga
CTCTGACCTTCGACTGAAGCAATTTCCAGAGCAATAAACGGTTTCTACGGCAACTGTGGACGACGCTTCCACAATGTGAGTCCTCAAAGTGCGACGCAGACATGTCAGGATGAACGAAACACTGCAGCTGCTGCTGAAGTTCACGTCAAAATAAACTGATTTGCTCTCGTCAGCTCGTCCAGTGTCCACACGCCACTTCCTGCTCTTCCTCCATCCTGTGGGAGCGTCGCCGTCGTCCCGCCTGAATAATGAGCTCCTTCTATATTCTGACCCGTATAATAATAAAGCTTTCAGTGGGATTTCTCTCTTAGCTTCTGAAAAAAAAACCCTTCAAATTCACCATGAAGAAAAGTATAAATCAGACATTTAAGTCAGCTCTGGCTCGGCGGCCAGGCCACAATGGCGGCAGGGAGGGTGAGGACGAGGGGAGCGCCATAATGTAAAATAGTTAAAAGCTTATTAGAAGCGCTGAAAGGCAGAGTGATTTCCACTTTGTTTCGGAACACCCTGAGCTCATCCTTTCAAGTGATTGTGAAGGGGGCAATTCAAATCTCTTTGGGCCCATATGAATGAAGGCCCCTCTTAAAGCTCCTTTATAAGCCGGCAAATTCCCCACAGGCGTATGCCCTTTAGCTCCATTACTGATTTACCCGGAGCATTCATCTGCAGCCTTCTGCTGCCATTGTTCTGCAGCAGCCACCTGACAACAGCAGCTATGACTGCAGCGCCGACACACTCTGAGCGCGCTGCTGCGACTTCAGGGAGGAAAACCCGAGTGTGAACGTTTTTCTGCTGCAGACAACAAACAACAAGCAGGACCAGGAATTAAAGACGAATAAAAGACGAATAATCAGAGTGATTGATTCCAGCGGGGGGGTGGGGGGGTGCTGTTAAACATGGAGGGGCTGAATGAGGCGGGTCCCTGGATAGAAAAGGTGGAGGCCTGATCCCCTCTCCCTTTTCTTTCTCTTTTTCTTTATTTTGTCCCTCTAACCTCCCACCCCCCCACCCCACCCACCCTCCCATTCAGATAAAGGGGTGAAAAAAATTCCAAGTGGGCCTATTGGTGCTGTACTTAGATTAATTAGGCTCTCCTTTAGAGCCTATTCAGCCCCTCTCTCAAACGGGGGTCCTGCTCTCTCTCTCTGTAAAGTTTTCAGATCCATTTGCATTTGTTTGTGTGGTTTGGTGCTACAGCGATGTGGAGGAGAGACGGAGGAGAGGTGGAGAGGCGGAGGAGTGGCGGAAGAGACGTGGCACAAAAGGAGAGCAGGGAAAATATTCTTTCAATGGCTTTACGCTGTTTTCTTTTCCCTCTTTTCACATCGAACAGCTCGTCACAACACGAAGCAGCAAAAAAGACAGTTATCAGACAAGTGTGTGTGTGTGTGTGTGTGTGTGTGTGTGTTAATGTGTGTGTGTGTGAGTGTGTGCTGGGGTCAGTTTGTTGATTCCTTCGGTATCAGTGATCCAGTTTCTGTCAGAATCACAGTGATCCAGTTTCCTTCATCTTCGCAGTGATCCAGTTTCATTCAGTTTCGCAGTGATCCAGTTTCTGTCAGAATCACAATGATCCAGTTTCCTTAAGTTTCACAGTGATCCAGTGGTAGTTGTCAGTACATCAGTGGACACACTGCAAATATGCTGCTAACAATTTAATATGCTCATCATGCAATGACATAGAGGCTGAAAAAGGTGCAGTTGTCCACAGTGTCAGACTCTGGGAACTTCTGACCCAACACACTGCAAATTAATGTGAAAAGCATCAGCTGTCCTCCAGATTGATCACTGACATTAATGTTCACACCCAGGTGTGTTAGAGGCAGGTGTAGCAGGAAACACATGCATCACTTCCTGTAACTTCTCTAAGGCCACTTGACTTTATTTACACAGAGAGATAAAAGTCTGCAGCACCTGCTGATACCTGCAGCATCAATCATGACCTGCTGGCTGCTCACTGTGTGTGTGTGTGTGTGTGTGTGTGTGTGTGTGTGTGTGTGTGTGTGTGTGTGTGTGTGTGGTGTGTGTGTGTTTGCGCACCATGTATTCCTTACATTGTAGGGACATAAATCTGTTTACACAGTCACATTGTGGGGACTCACCTTCCTTATGGGGACAAAATGCAGGTCCCCATAATGCAAATAATTAAATTTTAGGGTGAAGACTGGTTAAGGATAGGTTATGGTTAGGATTAGGCAAGTAGTGGTTTTAGTCATTGTTAGGTTATTTTTCCAAGAAATCTACGTAAGTCTGTGTCATGTAAATGGATGGAAATGTCCTGACAGAGTTTCAGAGTTTTATTTTTTATAGTTTTATTTTTTTAGAGTTTCATTTTTTTTATTTTTAGAGTTTTATTTTACCTGCAAAATTAAATGAAATACCAAATAAATCAATAAGAATACTAACAACTGTCTAAATAAAACAGTTAAAACTACAAACTGGAATCTGCTGACATTTCAGCAGGTGCAGAAAACCTTCACTCACTAACACCATGTCTCTCTATCGAGAGAGAGAGGCAGGTCTGATGTGTACATGTGACACAGCAGCAGAAGAAGAGTGTGTTTTAGTTTTTACATAACTAAAACACACTCTTCTTCTGTGTTTGAGTCAAAGTTAAATCATCACTTCTGTAAAGCAGGTTTGGTACAGCAGCATGACAGCGTGTAGAACTGTTCACGTGTCTGTTACACTGAAGTATTTCATCTCTTAGACAGACGTGTCTGTTATTCTTCATGTGGATTCATCAGAGTGACGCTGATGCTAACCGACAGCTGTGTGTCAGTTGTGTGCCAGTTGTTTTCTGATTGAATCAAACCAAAGTATTGTGGATGAACACACACTTCTGTCTCCTCAAATGTCCACACTGACTCTATTCTTCTTCTTCTTTGCTGCTATAAAAGAGAGCAGCTACAAAGTGGCCTGGAGGTCAGGGTGAGGAGGTGAGGGGGGTGAGGAGAAGGGGGAGTTAGAGAATAGAGACAGTGTATTAGAGAAGTTTTAAAAACACAGAGGTCGTCTGTGGACATCAAAACCCTTAAAAAAAAAAAATTTCACCTCAACCTTCTGACCCCCCCCCCCATCCACCTCCCCTCCTGCTCCTCAGTATGTCATGTATGTTTGAACCCACACAGTCACTTCCTCCTGAGCATGTCCTGCTGGGGGTCAGAGGTCAGTGCTTCAGGTACCTGAAGGCAGCACAGAGTGCGACCTGATGGGTCTGAGGAGGATTACTTGTCAGTCACCATCAGGTGATTTAATCCACAATTAAATGTTGACTAACTCACAGATGCTGATTTTTCCTGCCGTCTTTCCTGAGAGCTTCATTTTGCTCCTACCAAAAATGGACCTTGGAATTACTGTCCCCCGTCAGTCTGTCTAACACCACGCACCAGTACACCATCCCTGTGGTCCCATCAGATACGTGCACTGAACTACTCAATCAGTAAGTGCTGATGTGTGGATGGATCAGTGCCCTTACTGGTCTCACTGGTTCCCTGGTGATCAGAAGGTGATCAGAGGATCACAATATCAGTATCAGAATGTCAGACTCAGTGAGGAGACACAGAGAGAAGATAATCCACTAACATGATCATAAAACTCCTGGTCAATAAATGCTGCAGCTGATCCATGTGATTTCACTGGATACCAACTGTTCCATAAAGGTTTCAAGTTTATTTTATTAAACAATGATGAATATGAGCAGCTGCCAGATTTAACCTGGTTTTCATCTGCAGGACCTGGCAGGTTGGTGGCATATTAAAACTTTATTGGTCAGCGTGACTCCAGATTCTGACAGCAGGGTTGATCGTCCAGTCGCTTTCAGAGCTGAAGAACGATCCAGTGATTCTTAGTTCTGTGTTTTCACAGTTAACAGATGCTAGCTAGCTAGTTAACGTTAGTACAGTCAGCCAAAGTCCTCCACACTGAGAGCTGTGTCTGGTCTGCTGCTGGGGATGCTGTCCTCAGGTCCCCTCGGCCTGGCTGGTCGGAGGGCTCCGCACCTTGGTCTGGGGGTCCGCCTGTCTGTTGGAGTCGGGGGGCCCGGGTGCCGGCGCCCCCCGTGGTCATAGTCTGTGACGACTCCTCTCAGTGCCTCACCATGTCTCGCTACTGTCAGTAGTGAGAATGTGTGTCTGTGTGCGTGTGTGTATGTATGTGTGTGTGTGTGTGTGTGTGTGTGTATGTATGTGTGTGTGTGTGTGTGTGTGTGTGTATGTATGTGTGTGTGTGTGTGTGTGTGTGTGTGTGTGTGTGTATGTGTGTGTACATGTGTAGTTGTGGGTGTGTATATGTACATATGGAAGGTGAGAGGGGACGGCACGGTGGCGCAGCATTTCGATGGAGGTTGCTGGTTCGATCCCCGGGTCGGGCAGGGCCTTTCTGTGTGAAGTTTGCATGTTCTTCCCGTGCATGCGTGGGTTCTCTCCGGGCACTCCGGCTTCCTCCCACAGACCAAAAACATGCTCATTAGGTTAACTGGTGACTCTAAATTGTCCGTAGGTGTGAGTGTGAATGGTTGTCTGTCTGTGTGTCTGTCTATGTTGCCCTGCGATCGGCTGGCGACCGGTTCAGGGTGAACCTCGCCTCTCGCCCATTGCTAGTTGGGATAGGCTCCAGCCCCCCGCAACCCCGAAAGGGATACGCGGGTATAGAAGATGAATGAATGAATGAATGAAGGTGAGAGGGATGGGTTTTTCTGTTTTCCTTTATAATGTTTTTAACTGTTGTAAAGCACTTTGTGTTGCATTGTATTATATATGAAAAGTGCTATAAATAAAGTTTGATTTGACTTGAAAGTGGAACTATGCTTGGCTACAAGTACCTTATGCTATGTGAGAGGCATTGACTGCCTCTGTGACATTGTTATGACTGTTATCATCATCATCATCATCACTATTTGATTTAATCATCATCATGGACACATACTAACTCCTTGAGAGCTTCTGTTGCCCTGCATGCTCCTCTCTGGTTCCTGCTTTAACTACACTCCTCCTCCTGCTCCTCTTCCTGTTTCTCTTTCTTTTCCTCCACCTGCTCCTCTGCCTGCTCCTCCCCCTGCTCCTCTTCCTGTTTCTTCTTCTGTGTTTCTGCACAACAGCACAAACATGTTATTTCATCATAAACTCAGAGATCGTCCTCATGGAGTGCTGCTGAAGTGCCTCTGAGCAAACCTCTGTGTCCATCCAGGCGGTAAACTCTATGTAGTTTGAGAACAAAAGACTCTTGCCTCCCCCCTCCTCCCACCCATCCCTTCTCTTCAGAGGTCAGAGGTCACCTCAACAACTGGCAGTGGTCACGCTCCTCTGACCTCCAGCGACTGTTGTGAGGATCTTGTTACCGTGTGAGTGTGACTGCAGCTGAAAGCTGAGCGCTGTGCTGAGGTCAGATTTATTCACAGGTTTTACATTTTCAATCATCTTCGTCAGAATTCATCACGCCGTCATCAGTACTGTAGCCTGACAAACAGCAGAGGAAACACATGCTGTCAAACAGCGGCCGGTTGAGGAGTTGCTGAGTGATGAAACAGGAGCTGAAATCACTACATTGATCCAGAGACGCCTGAAACCTTTGGCTGCTGCTGCTGCTGCTGCAATGACACGAGATGACTGTTACTGATCGTCAGCACCAAACGGTCCAGTTCAACAAGAAAAGGGTCAATGATCAAATCAACCTACAAAAAACTATGTGTGCTGTTCTGTGAAGGAGCAGGACTGAATGTCCTCCGTTAAAGTTTTGTTCTGTTGATTCTTATTCTGTTATTCTGTTGGTTAGTCTGTTCATGTGTTGACACAGGTGTCTTTGGATTAGAGGAGTATGTCAAAATCAGTGTGACAGGAAATGATGTCACAGCTTTCATGATGCAACTTTGGTGAAATGAGGAGGCAAAAAGAAGGCAGAACTCAGACCAAGATAGTACAGGTTCTCACTGGTTCTGCTTATGTGAAGCTGTAGCTTACAGCTCAGTTCTGGCTGGTGGCAGCTGACTAAGGAAAGTAACTCAGAGCCACGTCTTCCCAGCCAGGTCCTCCAGCTCCTCCTGGATCCCCAGACCTTCCCAGACTCACTTCCTGAGCTCAGTCTGTAAAGAGACTCTGTCCATACTCTCATCCTTTCAGCATCTACCTGAGGGACCAGAGTTGAGAGAGCAAAAACCAACCAGTGACGCCTGAGATGAGCCTGAAGACCAGGCTACATCTGAACATGGCTGTTTGAGTCCCTACAGTAACCAGTGACTCCAACTGTAAGATTATCTGAACTGGAAACTGAAGATGAAGGAGTTCATGTCAGGATCTCACACCTGTCTGACACCTCTCTCATCAGCTGTCTTCAGAGAGAACCTGACTGATGGGGGGGGGGGGGGTTGGGGTTGCCTCATCTCTGTGAACATACAGCTGACTGATGGGTGGGTCTGGAGGGAGGGGGTGACGTGAGGCCAACAGGGTGTCGAAGTGTGCCGCCTGGCAGCCAAAAGGCTGATCCTGAATGGGCAAGCAGGAGATCTGGCAAAGCTCCTTGGAAAATCTCATTAGGTCCCCAAAAACCCCAAAAAGGCACTTGTTGCCTCGGCTGAGCTTCGCCCCCGACAGCCAACGTCCCCCCGCCCCTGGCTACATCTCTGTCTCTTTGTCTACTGTGTCTTTTTCCAAGATTTTATCACATTAGTTCCACTGGGAGCTGGAAATCGCCTGTAATTGCAAGTTCTGTGATGCCAGCAGGCGGAGGGAAGAGAGTCGAGGCCAAAGGCCAAAGGAGGCGAAAAGTGAGGGAGGGAGGGGGGGGCAGAGAGGAGGGAGGTGAAAGTAGGATAGGAGGAATCTGTCTCTGAATTCTTCTCAATTCACACAGTAAAGCTACTTGTCATCTCATCTCATCTCATTAGCTGATCTCAGTCTTCAAACAGCTGATTGGTCAGACTGCATGCTCTTGATTGGTTGCAGGAAAAACCTGCAGCCACACGGCCCTTTGTGGAATGAGTTTGACATGCCTGCTGTAGATAAATTAAATGTAAATCTCTGGTGAACACTAGACAATTTATATGTTTCTATAAAGTAGACAACAGTAGTGGCTTGAGTTAAAAAAAATAAAATAAAATACATTTCTCAAACCACATCACTTACATGGCTTCATCTATGAAAATGTATTCATGGGGCCTTTCCATGGAATCCAGTTCAAACACTGTCTATAAAAATAGATTAAAAGTAGTTTAGTACAGCAAGTGACACAGAAAGACAGACTTCTGCAATAGTGTATTTACAGTATGCACTCCAGATTTACATACATTACAATATAGTTCACTGTACTGTAAAAGTAGCAACGCAACTACTAGGGGAAAATGCACTTACAAACATATACAGGCAGTAAAAATAGTATTGTAATGAACATTTCAGTACTTACAGTACAGTATTCTGTATGTCAAATGTTGTAATGTCTTCTCTGAATGTCCTGATGATGCTGGCCACAGACAATCTGCTCAAATCAGGCTGGACTCTTTGTCCTGCTTCTCTCATTGTTGTACCATGAACAAGGACATGGTGTACAATAGTTGCCCGAATTTCATCAGGGATGATTGTTCTAGGTCTTCCTCGGCCTCTTCCTCGTCGTCCACCACCTCTCATACGAACTCCTCTGCCTCTCTGTATGTTTCTATCCGTCGTAGGTGAAAGCACATGTGCCAGCTGTGCCCTCTGAACTGACTTTTATCCTGCCCAATTAGTCTGATCACTTCATTAGAAACATGTGTGTTCACTTTTGACTTGTTGTCTGTGAAAGATGACAGCTATGTTGGAGTTGTGTTCACATTTGCTGCCAGTGTTTAGTGACTGAGAGTGTGTTTAAGGTTTTGCAAAAAAGAGCAAATACATTTTGCAAATTGAGTCTAAGTGCCTGAACAGCGTTTAAGGTTTGGCCAAAAGAGTGTTTGATTCGAAAAAATTAGTTTAGACCACTGAGAATTTGGTTCAGAGAATGGGGTTTTAGCAATTGTGAAAAACTGTAAGGTTTGGAAAAACCCTTAAATATTTTTTCTTTAGGACTTATGCATGTAGACCAGAGACGAAGTGAAACTGAACAAAGTAAATTTATTTTAACAGTAATGAATAAATGAGTGGGAACAAAATGGTGAAACAAGGGTGGAGACAAGGCACAAACACTGACGAGGCAAGAAGGCACTGAAACAGGAAGCACACGTTAAGTCCTAACAAAAGAAATCCAACATTAACGATAACGAGCACAAGGAGTAAAAGACGGACACTGAGCACTCACATGTGGAACAAACACAGAAGCAACGAATGAATCAGGACAATCTGGCAACAGGTAATAAAGGGGGCCTCCCTTTTATCCTGAGCCCTAATCAGGCGCCAGGTGTGCTGCTGACAGGGCGGAGCCAGCTGAGTGCAGGACACACCTACCTTAGACAGACAGGGGAGCAGACCGACAGAGAGACAGATAACACGGGGGACAGAAAGGTTAGCGGATCATAACACTCGGCATGACTTGCCCTCAGTTATATTTCTGACCATTCTGTGTTCTATATTCTTAATTCATTTTTATCTTTTACGTGTGTGTGAAGCATTTTCTAACTGTTACAATTCAAATTAGTCATTTGCAGACGCTTTTATCGATGTACATATGAATTCACACACCAATGTCACAGCATCAGGGGCAGTTCTGGGGTTCAGTTTCCTGCCCAAGGACTGCAGAGGCCAGGGATCGAACCACTGACCTCCTGATTGGTGGACGACCGCTCACTGAGACCATTGCGTTCAACCACCACCAAACCTCAGTGCATTAGACAGTGACGCCCACTCACTCCTTCATTCAACCTTTATTTCAATCTTGACAAATCGCTGAGGACATCCCCTCATTTCCTCCCATGGAGGAGCGACGCCTCATGGCTGGCCAACAGCGAGCACAATGTGTCATTTCTGATTCATTTCAGTGACATAAACTGTAACACAGCTCAATCCAAGCAGTGGACAAGTGTCCTGTTGTTGGTCATGGGATCTGGAGCTGAAGTGTTTTGGTTGTTTCAGTGTCAGATTAAAGTCTTTGGAAGAAGTGAACTCTTAAATTCACATTTCTGGTGATGTTGAACTCTGTGTCCCTAAAGGATAAAGAAAGCAAATGAAATAAGACTGTTAATAAATAAATGTTGTTCGTTATTTGCTGGTTTCTTCCTCTGTCCTGCTGTCTGTGTCTCTCAGAGCTGCTTTCACTAATTGGTCCTGTGAAAACACACTGAATAACATGCTGGTCTGAAGAGTCCTGGGACCCCCATTCAGCCCACATATGTAACTCGAACCTGTCGTATTATTATTAGAGCTGCTAGTTAGAGACTGGCCTCTGTGGTGCCACCTTCAAACCAGCTCCATTGTGTGGACGCTCTAAGGCTGAGATTATGTGGTCGGGTTAAAAAACAAGAGAAAGACCCCAACCCAGGTCCCCCCCTGCCCCCCTCAGCTCTCTGGGAACCTGCTTTAAATGGACTCTATACAACGACGGGAGATGGTTTTACACATTAGGGAGCAGCTCAGTGAGCTGGTCAGGTTGCTGTGGTCACCTGGAGCCGGTGCCACCCAGCAGGACTCAGTCTTTCATCCTTTGTACGACAAAGCACGAAGGGGAGGGGCTTTTATTTTGCCATGCAGCTGGTAGAGACACCCCCTCTCAGCATTACACCCAGAACAACAAGTCCGGGACACGCCTTTGGGTCTTCACCCTGTCCTGGACTTCACCTCACTTCACCTCAGTTCATCACATCTGTGTTTCTTCATCATTGTCTTCTTACCCATTTTCAGCTCAGGATACTAACAAAAATTCAAACACATCCTGTGAGGATCTTCATGTGTCTACAGGAACCTTCTTCCCAGAGGGTTCCTGCAGATCCAGTTCCATCATCTAAACAGCCCAAATGATTCTGTTTAATTGTGTGTCTGAAGCCGTTAACGCATGAAACCTCTTTTTAAATCGTCTCTGCGGACCGATCCGTCTTATCATTTTATCTGGATTAGCAGTCCGTGATGGAGGTTTGTTGATTTCTGTGTTTTTTTCATGACTTCAGCACAGTGAACGGACGTTCAGACAGAGAACTGACCACCGTTAAAACGTGCCGGTGTGTGGTTTCTGGTACAGGTGAGATGTGATCTACAGGTGGGCTGAGTCACTCTGGAGGAGGACTGTTGATGTTCACTGAGTCTCCTCTCAATCTGCTTCCTGTTCTCAGCTCTGCTTCCAGCCAATCAGCAGCAGGTGGCGAGGAGAGACGAGGGGCAAGAGGGACAGTCCATCTGGCACGCTAACATATTAACATACTAACACACTAACATGCTAACACACTCACATGTCATCACATTGTGGAGATCAGCTCCATCATCTGACCTGCAGTGACCTCCTGACTCCCTCAGAGCCTCCCCATGTCTGCGTAATCACCTGAGAGGAGACAGGTGAGTCTGAGCAGAGCATTCCACAAAGATTTAGTTCTGCTCCTCAGCCTTACTCCTCCTCTTACCTCGTCTCCAGCCCTGCTCCTCAGCTGTCAGCTCCTGCGTTCAGTAGCTTAGCCCTGTAACCAGACGGGAACAGTCTTCCTGCAGAATAACTTACGACATGTTTACTTTCGGTATCTCTGAAATGTGTCTGCGTCACAAACTGTCCACAACATTTAGTCAGACAGCAGAACCGACACCACCAGCTCGTATTTCACTTCAGACCTAATGAAGAAGTTTCCTCCAGAGGTTCAACCAGAGTCACATGATGACTGAGAAACACTTCAGTCCAGATTGTCCAGTTTGAGTGAGACATCCGTGATCTGAAGGTTTATGTCACTGTCATAAATCTCTCAGTGACAGTTAGTTTATCTTTTGCTCGTTTTTCCTTTTTTCGCCTTTTTCCTTTGACTCTGAGAAGAAACTGATTTTACTTGCTGACTGCAGCAGTGAGCTAAGAAGTGACCAATGAATCTGCTCTTTGTACAATGACATATTTCATTGCTTCCTTTCCATCTTCGCCATCCTCTTTTCCTTCCTTACATCTGTGTCCTTGGTTCCTTCCCTGCCTCCTCCTCTTCCTCTCTCTCCTTTACTCTCTCCCGGATCCTCCCTCTTTTAGCTTCCTCTTCATGTCCTTCCTGCCTCCTTTTGTCCTTTTCCACCTCCTCCTTTATTTAATCCCTGCCTCTCTTGAATCAGGAGGGACCTCCTCTTTCACTGCACATCTACACCTGTTGACGTGTTTTGGTGTTCACTTCAGGATTAAAGTTCTTTGTCTCATTCCTCACAGTAAAATGATTAATCACACAAATCAGGCAGAAACCCTCCTCTTCTTCTTCTTCTTCTTCTTCTTCTTCTTCTTCAGACTCTGTAAACCTGTTCGCTCCTCATCCTGTAACAGTCAGTTGAAAAGCGTCGACACACTTGAAGCTTCTCAGTATCCTCAGTGAGGAGTTAACAAGCTGCACCTCCCCCCTCTGGCCTGAATGGAGGAGTCTCCCAGTTGGAGCGCTCCCTCTTTATCCTCCATCCCTGCACTGATCACTGAAGTGTGATGTCAGCAGGACGCCGCCCGCTCCAATTGTGTGGGACACTTTTTTTTATTGGATAAGTGGATCGGCTTCCTTTGTGCCTTTGAGCCTGAGGTGGCCTGTTGGGCTCTTAATCACCAGCCCTCTGAGGTGCTGCGTTCAGGGGGCAGCGGATAAAGGAGCGCCGCCTCATTCAGATGAGCTGTTGATCTACCAGCTCATTGTCCCTCTCCTCTGCACCTTGGCCGAGCAAGGTAAACAAATGCCAAACAAAAGGCGGAGCTTCAGAGGCGAGCTGCCGCCCGACTCCCCCCACAACTTCCCCCCAACCTCCCACAATCACCCCAAACTCTCCATAAACCTCTGCCAGCCTCCCCCAAATTCTCCCCTAAAGCCCCCCCCCCCTTCCCGGTCCTGATGCTGGTTCCAGGTTCCTGGTTCCTGGTCCTGGTCTTCTGCTACACTGTATATACTTATCAAATTTCCTCATGGTGATTTTCTGTCATCAAATTCAGGATCAACTGGACTCACTGGAAGATTTCATATATTTGCATATTCACCTTTAATTTGAAATAGAAAAATGTCATATTTGAGTCTTCGGTGTGTTTTTCCTTCTCACTTTAACCATCATGTGACCTCAGATTTATCTTGGGACCCCTTGGGGGGTCTAGACCACAAGGGTGGAACCACTAAGGGTCTTAGAGGATTTACTCAATGACTCGCTTTGCTCTTCTTTCTTTTTGAAAACATTCAAATCCCCAAAACAAAGCTCTGCTCTTTCCCACCACGATTACTTTTACTCTGAGAACATTTTAGTGCAACTTGTGTACTTCATCCGAAGTAAGACTGTGATGCATACTTGTACCTGTGAAAGAGTCCTTATACTCTTGTATTTCTACTGCATAGTTTTAATTCCACCTCACGTCTAATCTAGACCTGATTTTTGTTCACTCATCTCATCTTGTTCCAAACGTTCCCAGACGTTATTACAAACCAGCGAGCCACTCCCCCCCCCCCCCCCCCCCCCCCCCACACACACACACACACACCCGACATGGCCCTAATCCCCCCTTCAGATCTATTCTTTCCCGGCCCGGCTCGCTCTCTGGGGATCAGATGTGTGATGATGAGGCGTCGCTGCAGTCGTGTGACCAAACTGCAGCTTTACTGTTGGATTGTGGTTTTTACTATTCAGCTGATCCTCTGTGTGTTCGCTGAGGATCAGCATCCTGAAAGACCGCGACAGCAGTTCAACAAGTCACGTTTAAAGCCTCCCTGTTTGGAGGCTAATGCCAGTTCATACTTTCTTTCTGTCATCAGTTTGGACCCATGTCTTCAGCTCTTTTGCTTCATCTTTTAAACTGTCGCTGCAGAATGTTATTTCATCTGCATTGTCGCTCTTTCATACCATTTGTCTAATGGTCAGGTAATCTCACTGAGGTCTCAGAGAAGCTCTGGCCAGCACACCAGTCTTGGCCAGCAGCCGCCATCAGCTCGAGATACTATGTTGTCCTGTCAGTGGACTCGAGCTGAGGTCGGACATTCCGGGAATATTAACCTGAAAGGTGAGCTCCTCACATGCTTTGGTATCAGGTGTGATGCCTGACCATACTTTTGACCAAAGTAACACATGAGGACAACATGTCCTCATATCTCAACGAATGAATAGGTCAATGGTCAATGACTCCCAAAAAGACATATATGACTGCTGGAGATGTATGGCGCATGGCGCACCTTTGTCCTCATGTGGTTAACGTCATGAAACGCTCTCAGCAAAACTACTCGCTTAGGTTTAGGAAAAGATTTTGGGTTAAAATAAGTGTGTTACTGTTATCTACATCATGTAACTTAACTGTGTTGCTTAACTTGAAATAAGTCAACGTTGACTTCTGATGTCAAATGGGACATGAACAGCTGTCTCCTGGGTAAAAGTCCTGTGCTTGTTTGACCATCCATCCACTCCACCTTCCTCTATAGGTGGACTTTCTTGCGCTTTGTACTACATTACCTGACGTCCTCCTTTGCTCACATCATAATTATTACAACCACTAGAGATCTCAGCCTCACTATAAACATAAATATGGGTCGTAATAAGCTGCTTGCACAGACGACCTTTACTGTTGTTTCTCTGGTGAGGACGGCTGAGACAAGAACAACGTCCTCAAAACAGTGAAGGAACATAAACAGCTTCCGTCAGCCTCACTGACACATCAAATAACCCAAATAACCCACTCTACCGCATCACTGTGTGTGTGTGTGTGTGTGTGTGTGTGGGTGGGTGGGTGTGTGTGTGTGTGTGTGTGTGTGTGTGTGTGTGTGTGTGTGTGTTGGTGCTGAGCATGTTAGAATGGGATTATTAAGTACTTGCATTGGTACGTGGTATCAGCAAGTGCCCACATATAAGTGCTTGTATGCCAGGTCCATATGAGACTGTATCATTTACATGAAAAATGATATTTTCAGCCTGTGCTGATTTTAAGATAAGATAAGATAAGATACTAGATAATAAAGGACCTCACGCAGAACAATGTGGTGACTGTTGAATATTACCACCTGAGTTCAGAGAAATATTCATGTTGCAGCTGCAGCAGATGAGCAGCGAGCATCTTTCTAGATTTAACCAGAGATTATCATTATGTATGATACAATACCAACTGCACACAGCGCCATCTGGTGCTCACATACATCAGTACAGTTTCCAAAGTATGGTCTTAGGACCGCGGTACAATTACAATTAGTCTCTGCAGACACTTTTGTCCAAAGCATATACAAATGAATTCACACACCGATGGCACTTTTGGGGTTCAGTATCTTGCCCAAGCATACTTCGGCATGTGGGCTGCAGAGGCCAGGGATCAAACCACCGACCTCCTGATTGGCAGGCAACGGCTCCACCCCTGAGCCACAGCCGCCAGCCAGCAATAGACCCTGCTGAGGGCTGCCAGGGTCCACAACCAAACACAGAACTTCAAGGACGCAGTGGGCTATGCAACTTAATGAAAACTCTGATTGATACTAGAATCAATAAATAAAATTGTTTATTATCAGAATGAGTCCCCAGGGTTCAGCTGGCTGCTGCTTCTGAGCATTTTGTTGCTCCACAGATTTTGTTGACTTATGTTTCAACTTTCTGTTAAGAAAGTAGTTTGGTTGGTTTTCTTCAACCCAACATAAGATTAGATTAGATTCAACTTTATTGTCATCGTCAGAGTGCAACACAGTGACAAAAATGCAGTTTAGCATCTAACCAGAAGTGCAAATAGTCAAATACCCCCCCCCCCCAAAAAAAATAAAATAAAATAAAATAAAAAAAATACATGCAAACAGTGCAAGTGGTGTGAGGTATAAACAGTGTACACGGTATATACAGTATAAACAGTGTCAGGTAGGTGATTTTTGCATAACCTAACGCTACATAATATGAACATTACAACATAATAACAAAACGAACATAAAAATGCAACATAGGGAACGTTCAAGCATCACATTAAATGATATATGTTAGAAATCAGAGTGTAACATAATATAATGTAACACAACACTAAACATATTATGACTGTGTACAGTGTAACTAATGGTGTGACACAATACAACAAATTATCATAACATAAAATGATATCAAACACGATACGTCACTTCCATTTATTGAGAAACACTTCATTACAATACAATTCTATGATTATTATTCCGGTGATTGTCACAACGAAATCTCAATCAACTGGACGTCTTGTTTATGTAACATTGGACAACAAAGTTGTAGTTGAAGATTTGCAGCAGCACTGACCCTGTCAGCACATTCCCGACTGTCTGAACACATCTCAATGAGATTTAGATATCGAGGAAGTTTTAAAAAGCTAGTTAAGTGCTATTCAGCTGCACTGAAAGGCGAGGCATTGAAAAAGCCAAAATGAGAATATAAAGAGTGTCGCGGCGGGGGTTCGTGGAGAGGCGAAACATCGGCATTATGGCACGGATGGCATCTCTTCACCCGGACAGAAAGCCCTCCCCAGATGGCAGCGCAGAGTTTGTCGGCTGAAGGCTTTCACTCTGGGACAAAAGATATCTAATTGAGAACAAACTGTCAGTGAAAGAGACGAAACCGTGACCGGAGAGGGGGCCGCTCCGGGCCGCCGGCCAGCACCGGGGGCCCGGGCCCAGTCTATCGCCGGCCCCCGGCCCCTCCGGGCTCCTCAGACCTCCTCAGACCTCTTGTGTCAGTCACAAGAGGTCTGAGGAGGATAACACGCGCAGCGGCCTCGACACAAAGGCCTTTCACAGCAGACACAGTCCGAACTCAGTCGACTGTCAAGTGTGAAGGAGAGGAGGAGACGCTGAATGGACAGAGAGACAGATAAGTGTGAGGTCTGGGGGGGAAGAAGGGGGAGGAGGGGGAGAGGGCACCGCTGCAGGCTGATCTGAGGACAGACCGAGTCCTGAATCCAGAGGGACCAGTCCACCTGGTCAGAGCTGCTCACACGTGATCCAGACGTTTTAAATTAAAGCAATTAAACCGCAACTGTAAATTGATCCGTTATCTCCGGATCAATTGATCTGTTGTCTAGAGCAGCCATGCTGAGTCATGTGGTTGGATGTGGATAGATAAAATGTGAATTTAAACAAAGGCAGGCAGTCATTGTCCGTCATGTGCAGTCAAACGTCACATTTGTTGAGCCTCTGTTTGTCCTTTAGAAGGCGACTTGCAGCTGATGGTTTTTTGTGTTTTCCAGTTCTGGAGTTCCTGACCTTGGTGCATGTGTTATTTTATTTATTTTTAGTACTCAGGATCAGGGGCGGTGTGAAAGACATACCTGTATCACTGCTGAATTTGCATTTTAACAGGTGATTTTTCCCTCATCTGTTTCTCATTATATGGCTCGTTCATTTTCAGATCCTGCAGAACTTTATCCTTTCAGCCCCGTCTTTGTGGAGGATCTTCTCTGGCCTCATGCTCCACTGCTGCAATGTTTGGAGTGTGGGATGAAAAGCAGCTCTACCACCAACAGAGCTGAATGGTCATTGTGAGGTTCACAAAGGCGGCTGCAGGAGAACACAAGACTCACTCGTCTCAATGGTTCACTTTGGGAGCGCAGACAAAGGCGTAAAAACACAGATAGAGGCTCCAAAAGAGAAGCACCACTCGAGTCTGAGAGACTCATCTGGGATTGTGTTCTCTGTTAAAGACGCCATCAATCACCCCATCAGTCCTGCTCCAGCTGACCTGATTTACATGTTCGCACAGGAGCATCAATCATCTGAAGGAATGCTGTGAAAACCCTAACCCTAACCCAGCGGATCAACTTTGCTTCACGTTTTTAAGTCTTTTCTAAAAAATGTTCTTTACATTAAACAAAAGGTACATGAAGAATCTGATAAAACAAGTCAGCCTGATTCTCAATCTGTGCAGTTTTTTGGGGACAGTTGTTTTCTGCTTTGATGGACACTAAAAAGTCTCTCTGTGATGAGTTCAGCGTAAAGGTCTAACATTCAGTATTTCTGCAGTCAAATGTTATATTTCTTTAGGAGTCGTGTACTGACATTGTCCAAAATGTTTCCAAATGTTCAAAAATGTGTCATTTTATTCAAGGTAAACCGTTACCTTGCGATTAGGCTTAGGGTGAGGACGGTGCGGGGAAAGACAGGAAACAGCAGACAATTGGTCAGAGAGCGAGGAGGAAGTCAGCGAACGTAATCAAACGTAACGTGAATGAAACTTTAATGCATTGCCTCGTCCGTCAGACACGTCACATTGACTTTCATCAGCAATGGTGGTTGTTTAACAATGAAGGCAGCAGCTCCCATGATGCCCTGCTTCTCCTCGACGATCTTCTTTGACATCAGGACGATACAGACGGAAACGGCTGCTCATCAGATGACTGAACACAGCTGTGTGATTACAGAAGTGAAGTGTAGCGGTGCCGTGATTCAATGGAAATATGCCTTTACACACGACTTTTTGAATCAGAAATCAGAATCAGAATCAGAAAAAGCTTTATTGCCAAGTACGCTTTTACACATACGAGGAATTGGCATGAGGACATATCCACGAGTGTCCACATCTGACTGCTGGAGGAATCAGCAACAGTTCCGTCGCTTCATCCTCACGTGGTTAACGGCGTTAAACAGTCGCAGTTTACCGACTGTTTAGACACCAAGACTTCTTGGTTAGGCTTGGGAAAAGGCTGTGATTCGGGTTATGTCAAGATCCGGGACGACGGTCCCAGAACACGTTTCATACCATGACATGAGTGACTCTGCTAAAACAGACTTCCAGGCTTTCACACTGTGAGCGTTCAACGGGCTGAGGAACGAGGAACGATTGCAACAACAACAATTTGTCATTTAGCAGACACTTTTATCCAAAGCAACGTACATATGAGATTTTCATACATCACAAGCAAGGTTCTAGACGGGAGAGAACAACAACAATGACTGCAAAGAGGGTTTGAATTACTGACGACACCATTAAAAAACCCACTGAGTGCTTCAAAAAGCAGTTTGAGGCAGCAGCGAAGTAGAACTGTCCTCCACGACATCATCAGCCTCCATCCAATGACAGCTGAGTTCAGTGAGCTAAAACTCGTCTTGCGCTGACGTCACATGTTGTTGTGAAACAAATATCGTGAATCAGCTTCCTGTGTCCTCACGCTGTCGCTGTGGATGGACGGATGGAGGACGGAGGACGATGCACTGATTATTCCTCCCCTCTAAGTCCCCCCATCTGTCCCCGTTTCTGCCGGCCTGAGCCTCTTTCACAGCGGCTGACAGGAGCCTGCAAACACAGAGCTGGTGGGGGGGCCCCACCGGCCCCCACAGGCCCCCACCGGCCCCCACCGGCACCCCAATTGTGTCCCGGCACACCAAAGCACTTCTCTATAGCTTTTTGATTGGTTTTCAATCCCCACTGACGAGGTTCTGTATGGGAGGAGTGTGTGTGTGTGTGTGTGTGTGTGTGTGTGTGAGAGAGAGAGAGAGAATGTGTGTGCATGTGTGTATACATGTGTGTACATTTGTATTTGTGTGTGCATTTGTGTGTGTGTGGTGGGCTCAGTAAGGAGATTTAGTGGAGGGGGGGCACAGAGGTGATTTTCGGGGGAGGGGAAAGTAAAAACGGGGACAGATGGGGTCGATTGTTGCTCTCTACACAAATTAAGGAGCAAGACATCTGCAGGGAGAGACAGAGAGAGACAGAGAGAGAGAGAGAGAGACAGAGAGAGAGAGACAGAGAGACAGAGAGAGAGAGAGACAGACAGAGAGACAGAGAGACAGAGAGAGAGAGACAGAGACAGAGAGACAGAGAGACAGAGAGAGAGACATGTCGTGATCTTCAGTTTGACAGTTTATCAGGTAAAAGTCACCTGAAAATCTGCTTGCAAGGAGTGAAAATCAAAGTGTAAGAGATGAAAAACCATCCGTGTTTGAAGGTGCAGGAGGCGTGAGCTCACAGTTTTACTAGCTTATCCAAAAAGTGACAAGAAGAGCAAATGCAAGGCGAGAACGCGCTTCCGTGTATGACGCGTCACGTAACACGCTGCCGCCAGGGGACATGCTGAGTTTGGAGCGTCCCAGGTGAGGACGGGCGTCCACAGTCAAAGTATGACAATGAGAAAGGCACAAGTTGTGTGATACGACCAATCAGTTCAAAGATCATTGTCACGAAAAGGTTGAGCTTTATTTATTTACAGCGTAGAAATCTTCCTGATGTTTGACATTTCGTGGCATCAGTAAGAAACTTCGAGTTGAACGGCAAACTGTCTCTTCTACAAACAAACTAACGGACCAAATCACAAGTATCAAGCACAAGCACAGAAACTGCATGGGTTCAGTTGAAAAGTGGATTACATCACCAATTCAGAAACCTTCATGGACCACAGCTACCGACATGCCGGCTCGTCACGCCGCTCAGACCTGCAGGTGTTTAGTCCTGTGTTAGCCAGCAACATGCCTGCATGGCTTACCTGCTCAAACGACCCTGAACCAGCCCCCGACAGTCAAAGATGCATCTGCTCAGCAACCCATTCAAAGCCAAACATTGCTTAAACTTCACTGTAGGAGCTGTAATTGAGTCTATTTTTCTTTATATTGTATATTAATATCTATTATACCTTTAACTTTACACAAAATGAATTCAGTGACCACTTCTCTGAAATTTCATCAACTGTTACTCTCAAACTGTTCCACCTCCAAACCTCAGCGTGTTTCCTCATCTTGACGGGCTGCTGTCAAAACTATCACATTTACATCTAAACCCAAACAGATTTACTGTAAAATACTTCCAGTCTGTGTCACATGGACGGTTTTCATTCCTTCATGTCCTCTATGGAAGACCAGCTGAGGACAGGGGACAGGTGATGGGAGGAGACAATGTTGTGTGATATGAACCCTCGAAGCTTCAATCCTGCTGAAGAGCGGGGATCACTTTGAAAGCCCAGTCTTTATTAATCTAGAGTCACAAAGACAGAGAGCAGAGTGGACGGAGGAAACACTGATCAGAAACAGAAAAGGAACACAGATGCAAACAGAAGCAAACAGAGGGTCATTCCAAACGCTGGAGTCCTCCTCGAGGACACGTCCAGCTTCTCTCTGGATGGAAGAAGGTGAACAATGCTTTCTCTCTCATGCTGTCAAACTGCTGTAGTTTATGGTATCGTGCAGTATAACAGTATTGTCTAGTATTTTCTAGTATGTGTTTTGTATTTTTTATGTTGAAGTCTGTGTTTCACCTGACGTCCTCTCAGGGACAATAAAGCTGAAGTTAAAATCACGATGAAGCTCGTTGTGGTTCTGATTAGACACTCACAGTTCTTTGCTGCTGTTAGTGAACAGCAAGTGGTGTCATTTCTGCCTGCATTTATTACACTTATTGTTGTTGTTGTTGTTGTTGTTATTATGTGACTGTCTCATAAACATTCTTCAGTCCTGAACTATGAAATAAAGTCAATGTTTTTATCAGTTTGTTTTACGTCTTTGAGAGACACTAAGCATTGCTGATGGCTCAGGTTTTCACTGATACGTGAATTTTTATCATCTAATCTGATGTCACATGTCGGTTCACAGGTTACAGTAATATGACTTTGTCTCCACGTGAATTCCCAAAGAACTTGTGTTGATTCTCACAGAATGAAATGAATGAAAGCAGTTTGATGCTTGCAAAGCTATGAGTCGAACTGAAGCCGCATGGCCTCAGCAGAAAGGTGTTGAGCTGAAAGCTGAGTCTGGCCTCTCATCAGCAGTTTTAATGAATGCTAGTGGGCTCTTGTGGAGGAGTGAGGAGCTTTTAACAGCTCTGTTTGTTCATGAAGGAGGCTCCGCGTGATGATCTGCTCTCAGATCAGATATAATACTGAGGGCAAACGCCACAGAGAAAGGACAGGGCTGATGGGGAATGAAGAGCTGTTAATGAGATGGAGGCTGCTGGAGGAGAGTGGCTGTATTATCCTGAAGGCCGAGAGCAGGGTTCAACAGGCCCAGATCATCACACTGACTGAAGGGTCCATCCTAAACGGCCATTTCCCACTGGCTCTACTTGTTCCCTGTAGTAAATCTGTCAGCGTTCCACAGCCACAAAGATCCAGAAGATCCCATCACAGATGTCAACAGTACTTTTATTAAATGAACAGAAACAGTGAAACCAAGTAGAGAAGGCCATGTGGCACAGAGAACCAACAGTCAGCAGGTTTCTATTCCAACCAGCACCTGATGTCACTGATCAGCTCCTTCAGGTGGAGGAGGAGTGGACTCATCTGCTCAGGTGAGAACCTGCAGAGTGTTGCTTCTCCATGTAACATGATCACTGAACTGTTTTTATCCATTGTTCAACATTATTGTTTTTTAATGGTATCAGAGAACCAGTCCCTTGGACGCTATAGACTTGAGCGCCCTCTTCAGACATTAAACAGAACATATAATATCAGAACAGCAGTTATTCTCCACTGATTTGATGCATTTCACCTTTTAAGAAGTTCATGAGCTGATGAAAATGAAAGAAAGTCGTCTGAAGCAAACGTTTTGTTCGTTTGATTTTCACTTTTTGTGTCTTCACCAAATGACTGAACTTATGATTTGTTGTTTTTCTTTTTGCTGCCTTCAGTGAAGACATCTTTGTCCCACAGTTTTTAGACGTCACTCTGTGAGTCTGAAGCGTTCAGCAGTTTTTTCTGAAGTGACCTTTTCTACTTTAAAACAAAGCAGCTGTCACTGAACTCCAACTTTATGCTTGACTCCACCAGATCTGGTCTTGGACTTGTGTTGAACTCGAATGAGGTGGTCTGATGTTCACTGCAGCTGCCCACGTGCGTGTGTGCGTGTGTGTGTGTGTGTGTGTGTGTGTGTGTGTGTGTGTGTGTGTTGCAACACCTCGGGGCATTTTGTCACTTAACGAGAAGACATTTGGCCGATCGGCTTTCCTCCCCCTAAACTGCACGCTTCAAAGGCCGAATGAGCAGATTAGAGGTCAGGATGGGCTCTGGACTAACTGATTTAGGAAGGTTTAGTCTTCACTCTGAAATCCATCCTCTTTGTTTGGCCTCATCGCCCCACTGGCTCAGTTCCTGCCGGCAGCTTCTTCTCACCTTTTTAATTCCTTTTTTTCTGCTTCAGTGAGCTACAGAGGCCTGCAGAGGACAAGAATGTAACAAAATAAGTTTCGCAGTGAAGGCTGGAGACAATACAGGTAACACTGAGTTTAATTATCGGCAGTTTATTTCAAGTCAAATTTATCGCTATAGCACCAAATCATAACAGAAGTTATCTCAGGGTTAGGGTTAGGAGTCCCGAAAACCATTTCCACACTGGAAGGTGGAATGTAAAGCCTGCCGAGACAGAGAAGTCATGATATCCTTTAAATATGGAGATAACATATTCAGACAGTCTCTTCAGACAACCCTGCCTACTTCCTCACCGCCACACAGTGGACCAATCAGTCAAAGTTACAGAAACTGTTGGACACAGGGACCCATCATGTGATGTGAGTCAGGTGTGGGGGCACAGGTGGGTTCTGACCAATGGCTCTGATGCAGCGTGCCGACTCACACACAGCAAAGCCACTTGTTCTGGGACAGAGAGGAGCTGCACTCACACCACTTCACACTGTTTTCCAGCTTTCACAGCCAAAGTGAACAAAATCAACTCTGTCCAACAGGACTCTGACATTGACACGAGCAGGAAGTTCCAATGATGGTAATGTTGTAATGACTTCAGGCCTTTGGCAGTTTGTGTTCTCACACGTCAGTTTTCCACCTTTTCTAATGAAGTCCAAAGTCCAAAAAACAAAGACAAAACAAAATGTCTTCACTTTCTAAAAATGTTTCTTCTGAAGATCAAGTTGGACCTCACAAAGACACACACACACACACACACACACACACACACACACACACACACTAAAGAAAGCTGAAGAACTGATTACCTGCTGAAAGCTGCTGCCACCTGCTGGTCGCTCGCTGCATCACATCCTGTCACAGGTCAATGTTCATTTCATATATTACAGTTTTTGTCCATTGCTTGAACACTATTGACACATGTTTAGAGTAACAAAACTTGAAGTTTGTGTTACTTTACCTCAAACACAGTGTAACCGTACACTGAACAGTCCCCTTTATTCCCCACAAATAGGCCTCAGCTCAGCAACAGCTGGCTAACGCTCCCTGCAGTGATTATATTGAGAAGTTTCAGTACTGTGCGTGGTATATACAGTAAAGTACAGTATATACAGTACTGTAAAAAAGAACCAAACCAATAAGAATTCGTGGTTTCATTGTCCTACAGAATGGCTGAAGACCTTCTGGTTGGTGGACACAAAGCCTGTTCACCCAACAGCAGAAACTCACCATTGTAGAAACAGTCAGAGCAAACAATGCAATCCGTCTCCACCAGCTGTGCAACAAACACATGCAGACAGGAAGTACTCATCAACAAATCGAGTGAGCGTTACATTTTGTCTCGATTGCTAAAACACAAAACCTGGTTCCTGTAGCACAAAAAACCAAACCTTTTCGTCATTCCCAGAAGCACACACACATTTCCCATAACCAAAAACACAATTCACCTGTTTCCACACGTGACTCAATATTAAAAACACTTTCTGCAAAAACCTTACACAAAAGTGGCCAAATAAATCATTCATTGCATGTGTTCATTCAGCAAACACATGCTCTCAATATAATGAACTCAAGTTATCATAACCTAAACTCAGAGACCACCCCCTTCTCCAGGTGAAAACACTCAGCCTAAAAATTGTTAACACATTAATCAGAGCCTAGAGATAGAGCCCAGAGACATGTTCATGTCCTTTGGAACAATGGATCCCAACCATGCAGAGGTCGATGCCAATGCTGATGAACCTGTATATGTGCTCAATATGGAAATGCTGTGAATAAACCCTATTCTTGACATTTTGGTGGCAGTGTGTTGAATTAATCCCTCCTGTGTGTAACAAACACTCATGTAGTCTGTGTTTTGGCAGCTTGTGTGTATTGTCTGAGGGTAAAAACTGATTGGGACCCAGAAGTTAGATGTTTGCACTGTTGGGTGTGAGTTTTTAAAATTGTGTGTGAAGATTTGAGAAAATGGTGAGTTGTTCCAGGAATTGTGTCTTAGCAATTGAGAAAACTGTATTAGAGTAAAGCGTAGTAAAGCGTAGTAAAGTGACGTTCACGCGTAGTGACGTGAACGTCGAGGACTGTGATTGGTCCGTTCAGAACGTAATTTTCGGTTCAGTCGCAGCCCGATGGTCGCAGCACAACAACACCGCCATTTTCAAAGTTTCTGTGGTGAGAGCTACAAGAAAAACTGAACCAAGCCGAAGAAAGAATTATCGAGGAGGTACGCAAGTACGACCACCTCTACAACTCCTCTTCGCGGCAGCAAGAGCCCCCCGAAACCATACAAAGACACAGCCGCACCCCCCTAGCGGCTTGGCGGTGAATTGCGGAGCAACGCGTTCCCTCGACGCAGAACTACGAATGCTCAGTGACGGCGTAGGGTGTACGCCTTAGGTACGGCGTCGCCGCGACCCCGAAGCCTAAACCAAGCTTAAGGGTTGTTTTTCTTTCCTGTTCTCTTTACTGCATGTACTGTACTGTATAGTACTGTGATGCACAGTATTGAGTTGATGTACTTTGTAACCTTACAGTAATTCTATTACAGCACTTTTCATTTTTGGTTTTGGTTTGTTGGAGAAAAACAGAAACTGTGTCACAAACCTTCACAGGATGAATAAACCAGTGGAAATGAAAGACTGCAGTGTTTTATAGAAAGTACATAGTGTGTTGCTCTGATCTGAAAGTGTATTTGTATGATGGAAGTGTGTATCCTGTTGTCATCAGAGAGTCATTTTGACAAAGGACTGTTGGTTTTGATAGCAGAGTTTCACTTTGACACAGATGTGAACGCCTCATTTCGCAGTGTTGGGTCTGATTTGCTTGTGTGTAGAGTTTTGACACAGTGAGCCAAGTTTTGCAAAAAGTGTTCAAGCAACAGGCAAAAACTCTAAATTCACACTCTGTCATATTTTGAAAAATAAAACCTAGTCATGCCACAGTAACCCTGCTGTGGATCAACAGCTGACAACAATATTTCCAACCAACTTAACCTTAACCTTAAACTTCACTTGAACTTAACCAGCGAGTTTGATTTGTTGGATCTGAAGCAGACTGCATCAGCATTAATACTATCGATGAACTGATTAGTGCTTTGTGGCCTCTAGAGTTAAAAGTTAGTAATAATGACTTCAAATTCCTCCGTGACAACAATGCTGATTGTTTTATGAACTAGATGATGCTGTTATAGCACTGCCACCAGAGGAATACAAGTCTGCGGTGTGACTGTACAATGGACTCGGCTGAAGGATGTAAGAGTTCCAGTGAGAAGTAAGCAAAGCTGAACTGTGTTAAGTTACTGAGGCTGAAAATGTTACAGACAAGGTAAGTTAATCGCTGTCGCCCTGAATCCACAATGAACTTTGAGCTGTACTAACATGAAATTTATTCCTGAGAGGGAATTAACAAAAATATTAACACATCTACACGTTATCAAATCAGTCAACAGACATAATTGATCTCTACCTCAGCAGACACTGTGGTGTCTTTTTTTCGCCCACCTTGAACCGTCCTCATTGGGGATGCGTCCACAGGTCGTCTCTCCTCTTCCTTCCCACCTGACAGGAAACTGATGAAGATGAGGAACTCATCATTTGAGAGGCAGAAGCTAATGGCTTCATTCAGCTTTTAAGACAGCTGGATTTATTTGCAGGCTCTGACAAGGGTCGCTTGTTCACATTAGTAATGCTGAATTCTGGCATTCGCACTGGCCCTGGACACGCACCGAGCAGGAAAACAGATCGTCCAATGAGAAAGATGTATGAGGCAGTAATATGTGGGTGTATGTATATGTATATATGTGTGTACTGATGTTTTTTCTCACTGCAATGTACAGACTGTCTCTCTGTCTCTCTCTGTCTGTCTGTCTATCTATCTATCTATCTATCTATCTGTCTGTCTGTCTCTCTATCTATCTATGAAGCACAAAATACAACAACAGACACACTGGACTGTTGGGCAACTGAAGTCGTGCATGAAGCAAGAACAGGAAAGAATTTCTCTGTGAAAACTTAACAATTAGTGTCCTCACTAAGCTCGTTTATGGAGACAGATTCCTCTCTTATTTCAATACACAAGGACTTCAGACTCAAATATAAATATTTTGAATATTTTATCAAGATCTTTTTGTCAAGCAATCTTTATTACGTGTTGTTTACATTTTTCCAATTGCTAACACACCAAATGACATGCATAGCACAAGTATTTAAACTGACACACAGAGAGCAAAACCTCTTCTCAAGTCTCCAAAACTCTAAACATATTTTCTGCTTTACACACATTTTGCAATTCAAAATGGCACTTTTTAAATACACTGAACACGCTTCTCTGCATAAGACACAACAATCTGACATAAAGTCACATGTTTGCCATTTTGAAACACTGCCATTCAAAATGACACTACATGAGCTAATTGGCCAATATATGTGCCACTTTGCCAAACACCTCAATGGTTAATTGTTACCAGTTCAATCAGGAAGTAAGCACTATAAAAAGACCACAGGTGATCACCTTTTTTTTTTACATTTAGACAGTAGACAGTAGTACACCCCATGTCAGAGTGTATCAGCTGGGTGACACCTGTTTACTTCATGAAAGGCTGATGTCATACGTATGAATGATGCAGACCATCAAAGGGACTGGTACGTTGTAGTATGGGACAACGTGAGCTTTCATCGTACAGCCCCTGTTCCAAACTGGTTTGCTGACCACCCACCATTTCTCGTGCAATACCTCCCACCATAGTCACCATTTCTGAACCCCATAGAAGAATTCTTTTCGGCATGGCGGTGGAGGGTACACGACCGGCAGCCCTTTGTGCGCAAGCCTCTTGTGCAGGCTATGGAAGAGGCATGTGATGAAATTGATGTCGGTGCAATTCAGGGATGGAAAAGGCACTCAAGGCACTTCTTCCCTTGATGTCTGGCAAAGGAAGATATTGCCTGTGATGTGGACGAGGTGTTGTGGCCAGACCCAGCTGTGTGGCAAGACGCTGCCTAATTATTTTTCTTGCCTCCTTTTTTTTTTCTATATATTTTTTCTGCACATTTTTCTGCAAATTTCTTTTTCAGTTTACTGTTTTTTGTGAGCATATTTTTGTTCACTCCAATGTAAATATATCTGCTGTGCATATGTTGCACTGACTTGTTTGGTGAAAAATAAAAAATAAATGTTTTGACAGCGTGTGTGTATCTGCAAATATTTCTGTGCATGTGATCAATTCTGCCTTCATACCGACATGTTCTCAGTTTAAAGCAACAGTCCAACTTTCATATCCGATGTCACCGATGTTTGATTGACAGCTGTGATGATGACGGCAGTCATGTGAGCATTGTTGTCAGATAAATGTGGCTCTGATGGAGTGACACCTCCTCACGCCGTCTCAGACATCCCACACTGACTGGACTTAGTCAGCATGGTGACCTTTGACCTCAGGCCTGATGATGATGAGGAGTGCGACACGTTGTTGCTCAGAGAGGATGGTTTGCCCTCTGAGTTGCCACGGCAACACAGAGCACTCCTGGCCTTCTCCCTGAACTCCACTGACACAAAATAGAAGATGAAAGGGTCAATGCAACTGTTGAAGGTGCTAACTGCTAAGCTTATCATGTAGGGGACATAAACGTCCTCGCCGTCTCCATCCAGTGAGCTGTCCGTGTAGGTGAGGAGGAGGAGAATGTTGCTGGGCAGCAGACACACAATGAACACCAGCAGGACCAGCACTGTGACCCGTATGGCGTGACCGTAACGCTTGCCTTCGACCAGCAGGGTGCGCAGCACGGCACAGTGGCAGAACAGCATGACCACGAAGGGCAGCAGGAAGCAGAAAGTGAACAAGGTGGCAAAGTACGGCAGGAAGTAGTTCTCCTGCTCCTCCTCGGGCAGTGCATCGTGGCAGGTGGTGATCCGCAGCTCATCCAGCACGTAGGTCTGCCGTGACATCAGCAGCGGCAGCATGGCGGCCAGCACCACAGCCCACACTGCCGCCGTCATGTACAGAGAGGTTCGCCGGCTGCGTAGCGTCTTGGCACCGAACGGGTGAACCAATGCAATGTATCGGTCCAGAGCCACCAGTGCAAGACACAGCACAGACCCATACATGTTTCCGTAAAACATCGCCATGACAATGCGACAGAAAGGCTCCCCCAGTTCCCAGTGGTTTCCTCTGAAGTGGTACACGATGCGGAACGGCAGCGCGAGGAGCAGTAAGCAGTCTGCGGCAGTGAGGTTGATGAGCAGCGTGGTGGACGGCAGCTGCTTGGTCCTGAACAGCAGGACCCACAGAGCCAGCAGATTGGAGGGCAGACCCACACTGAAGGACAGCAGGTAGAGGACCGGCAGGTACAGATTGGTAGTTGGAGCCTGGATCTCCTTTAGCTGCTTCTCCTTCAGAGTGGTGAAATTACAGGTTGTCTTCAGCCTGAATGCCCGCAGACCTGCAGAGACCAGAAAACACATCAGTCTGTCTGTAGATGTGCAGAAACCAGAACATGTGATGGTCTGTCTGTAGACCTGCAGAGACCACTACATGTGACATGTCTGTCTGTAGACACGGAAATCAGTAATGCCTGATGATGAGACCACAAAATCCAGCTCAGTCCTCAAATGAAAAAAGCTGATGAAATATAAAACACACATCACCACATACCACAACATTTCATATTATAAAGGCCTGTCTCTAATAGTGGACATACATTCATTATTATCATTCTCTCGACTCTGATTTTATTGATTATTCAAATCATTTTACTCAGAGGAAGATGGCTGCTGGACCCCCAGCCTTGAATGAAGCTCTGAACATTTACAACAACCAGGTGAGCAATGTAGCTCGGTCCTTTTCAACATAAAGGTACAAGGTGACTGACAAGACAAAATTAAAAATGAAAAAAAAAAGGAGACAAAAGCAGAAAAACATTAAAAACAGTTTGAAAGTTAAACAACTGAGCAAAAGGAGATATGTATGAGAAAAATGACCATCTAGTGACCTGGTGCAACCAGAACAACCTGGAGCTCAACACTCTAAAGACAGTGGAGATGGTTGTGGACTACAGGAAGAACTCAGCCTCACCCGCCCCCATCACCCTCTGTGACTCCACTATTGACACTGTGGAGTCTTTCCGCTTCCTGGGAACTATCATCTCCCAGGACCTCAAGTGGGAGCCGAACATCAGCTCCCTCATCAGGAAAGCACAGCAGAGGATGTTCTTCCTACGGCAGCTGAAGAAATTCAGCCTGCCAAAGACAATGATGGTGCACTTCTACACAGCCATCATTGAGTCCATCCTCACCTCCTCCATCACTGTCTGGTACGCTGCTGCCACCGCCAAGGACAAGGGCAGACTGCAGCATGTCATTCGGTCTGCAGAGAAGGTGATTGGCTGCAATCTCCCATCTCTTCAGGACCTGTACGCCTCCAGGACCCTGAGGCGTGCAGAAAAGATTGTGGCTGATCCCTCTCACCCCGGACACAAACTCTTTGAGCCACTCCCCTCTGGCAGGAGGCTGCGGTCCATCAGGACCAAAACCTCACGTCACAAGAACAGTTTTTTCCCGTCTGCTGTCAGCCTTACCAACAAGGCCCGGAACCCCCCCGACACTCTTCACACTCCACCTCTGCCTCATCTTGTCACATTGACATAGATACAACTCTATGCGTTACATTAACGCGCAGCTTGAACTTCTTTCCGGAAAAAAAACAGACTGTGTTTCCAAACAGACTTGTGTATATATATTTATATTGTTATATTTTTTACTTTTTAATAGTTTATTTTTAGTACATTTGTCATTCACCAACTTCACCAAAACAAATTCCTTGTATGTGTAAAATCGTACCGGGCAATAAAGCTTTTTCTGATTCTGATTCTGATTCTGAAGATAACACTTTATTAATCCCCCGTAGGGAAAATTTGGGAATGCCTTAAAATCTGTACATCATCATAATCATCATCAATATCTAAATTTACATTCCTGAAATTTAAATTTTGGCCATCTATATTCATATTTAAGGTATTTGTACATGTATTCTGGCTATATATCTTTATATTGAGGCCATTTACTACAATTGTCACTTCGAATTGTGTACAATATTGCTATTAGCACCAGACTTTGTGATTTCATTAACGGGAGCCGTAAATAATCCACTGAAGTGGCAGATCTGCATGTTCAGAATGTCACTGGTTATTCAAAGTGTCAGTCATCTGCAAAATCCAGTAGTGATTGGTTTCATCTTCACATGGAAGAGGAGAAAGAGGCCCTTCTGTTAAAGTAAGACTATTATTGCTTTCTCTGGTTGCTAGGCTTCAGATGGCACATCGTGATTGGTCAAGTGAGGTGTCATTTGAAGAGAGTAACTGGAGACAGGATGGTGCCCTTCTGTTTAATTTTCTGGAGGTTGTAATGAAGAAAACATTGAAGACAAGTGGAAGACGAGCTCATCGCCTGCTAACGTGAAGGAGAAAACATCTTTTTGTGGGTTATTTTCACATTTTGGACAAAATCTTTGAACTGCTTCTGGACCTTTGTGGATGTTTCAGACCATTTTCCTGGAGTGTTATTGATCTGTGGATCACTGAGAGATGTCAGCGGTGAGTTGCCTCAGTGTGGCGTCAGTTTTAAAAATGTTGGCATTTATTGAGCCTCCTGTTGTAATTGTATCTTGGACTGGTTTCCATCAATCGATTCACAAGGATTTGAGCTTCCTAACGGTGTTTAATATGAGTAGAAAGGTGAACATACCCTTTGTGTCAATAGATTGGAAGAAAGATAAACAGAAATAAATAGTCTGGCGGGCCGCTGGTGGACTAGCGTTAGCTAGTTAGCACTCCACATTAGCCTGGTCTCCTGTCCGTCTCACTGCTACTGCCTACAGTGTTCAGGTGCAGATTCACAAACCTGAGCCTTCAGTTCACTGGCTGATGCTGATGATCCTGAACCACTTTCTGTGGCTGGCAGCTGAGGTCAACTCTCACGCAACGTTCCCTTATGTCCATAACTGTTAGTCCATAAGCTGGTCAGGTAGCCGGTTAGCGACATCGCTCGCTGACACGACTGAATGAAAGACAACACACTCGAGACAACAACCCCTCGGGACCATGTCAGGGTCTGCAGATGGCGACACTTCTGCAGTAATAGAACTGTGCTCCAGTGGTTTGCCTGTCCAGTCAGAGAGCTAGAGGGGAAAGTTATTTTAAAAACCTGAGAGATTTCAGGACTTCAGACCAAGAAGCCAGCCACAGCATTGTGGGTTATTTGTGCCAGTACAGTTGGCCATGTGTGTGTGTGTGTGTGTGTGTGTGTGTGTGTGTGTGTGTGTGTGTGTGTGTGTGTATATATATATATATATATATATATATATATATATATATATATATATATATATATATATATATATATATATTCATAGGCATGTTGGTGTGGAATGTCTTGACTTCAGCCTTTATGGAGTCATCCTGAAGGCCTGAAACTTTGGTGCTTTTGCACTTGTTCACTGCTGCACTTCTTTAAAATGTTGTATTTTACTTCATTTTATGCATTCTATGTTCCCTATTTTAACTGTATTTTATTACCAGCATTCAGTGGTTTTATCTTATGTTCTGCATTTATTTATTTTCATCCATATTCTCTTTTATTTTAACCATCATTATCAAGAGAACGTTGTTCTCCATCTTAGTTTTCAGGAATTTTCTGTCCCTGTTTTTATTATGTCTCCTTGGTTCATGCTATGAAACACTTTGAGCTGCATTTCTTGGATGAAAGCAAAAATAAAGTTTAGTTAAAGTTTATTCTTCATTTCATCATTTAATCTTCTTATCCAGTCAAAAGTTTCTTCAACAGGACGTCACATTCTGCTGTGAGATTAGTGTCAAATGAAAGAAATGTTCCTGCTTCAATAAAATGTCTACACTTCAATAAAATGTCCTTACTTTAATAGAATGTCCTCACTTCAATAAAATGTCCACACTTCAATAAAATGTCCTTACTTTAATAGAATGTCCTCACTTCAATAGAATGTCCTCACTTCAATAAAATGTCCTCACTTCGATAAAATGTCCTCACTTTAATAAAATGTCTTCACTTCAAACAAACATGTCCTGATCTGAAACAGGGGCTGCTGCCTACCTGTCTCTACCTGCCCATGTGTTCAAAAGAAGAAGCAGAAGAAGAAAACTTACGGACAGCCATGCCGGAGCATTCGTCTGCAGGACGAGAGGACGGAGAGACGCTGCAGAGGGACGACAACAGAGAGACCAAGACCAGAGTCCCAAAAAGCAACTTCATCTTCTTCTTATCCTTCAATTCTTCAACTTTTTCTTCTTCTTCTTCTTTTCTTGTTCCTTCTCCCACTTCCTGTCACACTTCTTCTGTTTCCAACAGTTTTCCTTCTCCTTCTCTCTCTGGGTGTTTTCTGTTTAACTCAACAGCAGCTGCTCTCTTCCTCTTCCTCTAACAGTCCTGTGGCTTTACAGTACAGCAGCAGTACTCTTGTAGTACACAAGTAGTAGTATCAGTAGTATCAGTGCTTTGAGGCTCAGCAGTCTGTTTGTGTTACCTGATCTCAGAGCTGCTGTTGTCGACTCGCCTTGCCTGTTGATGGAATCCAGATGTGTGTGTGTGTGTGTGTGTGTGTGTGTGTGTGTGTGTGTGTGTGTGTGTGTGTGTGTGTGTGTGCGTGCATGTGTGTGTGTCAGGGTAGAACCAGGTTTAGGTTCAGTGTAGGCTCACAGTTAAATGTTTGTATGTGATGGTTACACTCAGAATGCATTTTGTCCTCACAAGTACAGAAGTACAAATGGCTGTGTTTGGTCGTCTCGCGCTGTGATTCAGGCAGTGATGGAAACATTTCAAATGTTTATCTTTCTTCATCAAACAGGAAATGTATCTGGCCCGTCTGTTTGTCTGACCATTTTCTAAACCCCACCCCTGAACAGTGATTGTCCAATCACACCTCAGCAGCAGCAACTGGTCACAGCAGGTCTTATTTAGAGCAAGACGCTGAAAGAGACACAGCAGCACAGAGACTCAAAACGACCACATAGAGGCATAAAATGACCACAAAAAGACGCAAAATAATGAACAGGTGCAAATCTGTGAATTACAATTACAATCAGTCATTTCAGATGCTTTTATCCAAAGTGACGGACATATGAATTCACACACCAATGACGCAGCATCAGGGGCAGTTTTGGGGTTCGGTATCTTGCCCAAGGATACTTCAGCATGTGGACTGCAGAGGCCGGGGATCGAAACACCGACGTCCTGATTGACAGATGACCGCCCACCTCCTGAGCCACAACCGCCCCTCTGAAGATTTTCAGTCACCCAGGTCATGGTTTTCCAAGGAGGGTTGGATATTAGAGCTACTGGACTTGGTTGTAGAAACTTGAAAATGTTCTGAATCTCATTTGAGTGGCTGTGCGTAGTCCTCTGTGGGGGTCATTATCAAGGTCATTGATACCACCTGGGTTGTTAGTGTGTGTACCCACATTCTTTAGAGTTGTCAGAGTCACCTTAAATCTTTTGGATACCCTAACTCAAGGGTGGGAAACCTCTGGCCTCCAGTGACGAAGGTCAAACTGAAGAGTCATCACAGCTACAAACATGCTGAACTGGATGAGTTGCAGGACAAATGCTGTTGGGGGATGAGGGGGCCCATGGCCACCCTGACACAATTGCTTATGAGTATGGCGCTTGTAGGATTTTAATGGCCCATTAATGGAAAAAGGTTTCCTACCGATGATCTTACTCTGTTTTGCTACTTTGTGAACAGACTCATGACTCAAGAAGAACACTAAGAAAAGCAGAACAAATGCTACACCATCGTCATTCCAGACATGTCTGGAACATCTGAGAAACTCAGGAGGATCTTCAACAATCACTACATCCCTGAGTTTTTCAAAGCCAGCAGAACACTAAGACAGAAACTGTTCCAGCTGAAAGTCCAAACACCAAACACAAGAAAAGTAATCTAGTGTCTGCAGTCCAGTGCAGGGAGGTGTGTACAGATGGTGTATCAGCAAACTTAACAACCATTAAACAAATGCATGGCTCAGCACAGGAGGACCAAGTCCTCAGGTCAAGACTCACCAGTTCACCGGTTCACCTCCACCTCAACCTGAAAGAAAAGGGACACTCATTGGAGGACAACAACATACTTATTTTGGACAGAGAAAACAGGTGGTTTGAAAGGAGTGAAAGAGGCTGTTTAAGAGGAGGAGGTCTACTCCTCCACTTCTCCTCCACCTGCAATGCTCTCCTTTCATCCCTTCAGAGGAGATTTAAGTATTTCTGACTCTAATGACTGTCATTACAGAGCCAGGAGCACTAACGACTGTGATAACGACCCCACAGAGGTTAAATACCCGGGACTCCACACAAACCAGATTGAACTGAAGAAGCTACTTGGATCAGAGAGGAAGAGTTTTCAAGATTCTACAGCCAAGTCCAGATGCCCCCAAACCCTCCTTGGACAGAGACTCTCAAAATGACCACAAAGAGACTCACAATGACCACAGAATCAAAACAACTAGAAAGAGGCACAAAGCAACCCGTCACTTGCAGTAGTGTGTTTGTCCATCTGTCTCTTGCCCCGCGTCTCTCTGTCTTCCGGTCTCCACCAGCAGCTGATAAGCAGGTTTCCTGTCTCTGAAAGTCTTTAGTAACTTTCTTGTCATTCTTCTGCAGCAGACCCTTTAAATCAACTCTGTCATTGCCATGACAATGACCATCACAAGGACGAAAACATAAAGTAACTGATCTGAGTGTTGGAATATGAAATTATACAGGACCTGAGTGAAGTTCATGCCTCAGCCCAGCTGAAGTCCTGGAAGAGGGGTCCTCTCAGGGTCTTTAAGTCCTATAAGTGGTTCTTGAGGTGCACTGGGAGGTTCTACAGGTCACTTCCTGTCAGGCCACCGTCGAGTCCCGATGTGGTTCCCTTGAATTTCTCTGCCTTACTCTAAAAAAAAATCATCATGACTGAACTGAGCTTTCTGCTGCAGTTTCTGACTGTGTCCACCAGATGTCAGTCCTAACCAATCATCATCACCATCATCATCATCATCATTGCTGCCTCTTTCTGTAACTCTTCTCTTCATCACAGCTCTGTGATGTCTCCACTGAGACAAACACACTTCCTGTTTGTCATCAGTTCATCAGAGGAGACATTGTCCATGTCTGCAAAGACATTTCACCAGAACTTCATGAGACCTTCAGGCTGTTTGCCAGCGACAAAAAGTCCTGGATGGTTTCATCAGGAGAGGAGAAATGAACAACTGCACAACAGGAAACACAATTTGAGCTCAAATGTGTAGTTGATTAATAAATTAATTGGTTTTCAGAAAGTTTCCAAACCAAACAATTGATCGATCGATGGAGAAAATGTTCAGCAGATTGATCCAGAATGAAAAGAATCATTAGTTCAGTTAAAATGAGCTCTACCCTAACCAAGACCAAGAGACCAGAGACAAGAGGACAACAGACACAGGAGACACAATGATCTACAGAGACCAGAGACAAGAGGACAACAGACACAGGAGACACAATGATCTACAGAGACCAGAGACAAGAGGACAACAGACACAGGAGACACAATGATCTACAGAGACCAGAGACAAGAGGACAACAGACACAGAGACACAATGATCTACAGAGACCAGAGACAAGAGGACAACAGACACAGGAGACACAATGATCTAAAGAGACCAGAGACAAGAGGACAACAGACACAGGAGACACAATGATCTACAGAGACCAGAGACAAGAGGACAACAGACACAGAAGACACAATGATCTACAGAGACCAGAGACAAGAGGACAACAGACACAGAGACACAATGATCTACAGAGACCAGAGACAAGAGGACAACAGACACAGGAGACACAATGATCTAAAGAGACCAGAGACAAGAGGACAACAGACACAGGAGACACAATGATCTACAGAGACCAGAGACAAGAGGACAACAGACACAGAAGACACAATGATCTACAGAGATCAGAGACAAGAGGACAACAGACACAGGAGACACAATGATCTACAGACCAGAGACAAGAGGACAACAGACACAGGAGACACAATGATCTAAAGAGACCAGAGACAAGAGGACAACAGACACAGGGGACTGATTACTTACAATGTGGTATTAGCACTTCTGCTGTAGTAAAGGATATAAATACTTCCTCCACCAGTCATTTCTTGTTTTAGTTGAAATATATTTAAATGTCAATAAAATAGAAAGAAAAGTTTTGAACATCAGCTCAGGAAGATGAGTGTGACGTATGGAAAGATGCAGAACACTGATTGGACACTGACAGGGAAGGTCTGTAGTGATTGGTTTAGTTTAGTTTGTTAAAATAAAGTTCAACAAATATCAGTGACATCAGTAAGATGTTTATAGCAACATGGATATTTTAATTCTTAACAGTTATTTCGCAGCTTTTCGTGCAGTTTAATGTAACCACAGACAGACAGGTCGACGCTCTCTCGGCAGGTATCGCGACAGCTGACTCAAATCTCAGGTACCTTAACGTGAAGGTATAGCACAAGCGTCCTGTCGGTCGCCTCCCGTGCCGTGGCTCTGCGCCTGCGCAGTGAGCCCCAAACGGAGAGACGGGGCTCGAGCCTCCGCACCGTACAACAACGAACGGCAACAAAAACGGAACAAATCACCCAACGACAGCGGGAACAACCGTCCGTTAAGCCACCGTGAACACCCGGGCATTCACGGGGACAACAGTGAGAGAGAGGGCGGGGGGAGAGCGGAGGCAGGCGGGGGTCGGTAGACCGGGAGCCTGCCTGTCTGTCCGCCTGCAGACGGTAAGACAAAGCGGAATGAAGCGGCAGCCAGCGCCGCTTTCAAACGGCGTTTAAACACTGAGTCACGGTGCTGGATTCACCGCTGCGTCTTAAACTGAGCGTTTGTTAAACGGAGTTTTGAATATAAAGTGTGTTAACGGAGGGTTTCAGGGTTGAAGACATGGCGGTGTGACGGTCCAGATGTTGGCCTGCTGATGATGCTCCATGTTCTGACAGGCGGCAGATACACTGACACCACTGTCCCGATGTCCTCACACTGTCTGTCCTGGACCTGACAGTCTAAACCCAGGGTTTACTGATTGGAAGGACGACAGGAAACGCATGCTGGGACACAACGGAGACCTGTGGGGGACATACAGAGACATAAAGAAGCATTGAGAGACAGAAGGAAAACAGTGATTCTGAGTGTCAGGTGATTTTATGAATATCATCATCATGAATATTAGTTAGATTAGATGGAAAAATACAAATAGACAGTATGAAGAGACATAAAGAAAACCTTTGGAGGACATGATATAGAAGTCTGTGCTTCGGAGGACAATGTGACATTAAAGCAGATGTTGAAGTCAAACGAGGCCTTTTTAGAGCAGGAGACTAAAGACATTTTGGACTTTGGTTAATATAAAGAAGACAAAGCAGATAACGAAGTCTCTGAGGACATCAGTTGACATTAAGAGCCCACATTAAGATATGTTCAGAACATTAAGAGACAAATGAGAGACTTTGAAGACGAACAGAGAGAGACTGTATTTGAAGGACATCTATGGGCATTAAGAATAGATTTTGAGAACACACTAACATATGAGGAGACAAAGACACATAAGACATTATGAAAACTTTGAGAGACATGGTGACATTTAGAGGAACCTATAGAGAGGACATAAACTGACACTAAACCAAATTTTCAGCACTAAAGTATTAGGATATAAAGAGACATTAAGATATGTTGAGGACATGCAGGAGACAGTTGGACTGAAGTCCACAGGAGGACAGCATGTTGTTGGACTCGTTCTGGTCTGAAGGACTTTCTTTTTGTTTCCTACACAGTTTGGATGTAACGAGGACTGAGAGGACGACATGACGTCCCTGATTTGGACCCAACTCCCTGTCCGGATGGTCCGGATCCGGGTCCTGGTCCTGGTCCTGGTCCTGGTCCTGTCCCACTCGGCATCGGCGGCCCGCTCTGACAGAAACATGGTGTCGGAGGAGTACGTGGGCGTCACGGTGAACGCCACAGTGCTGGACGGACGAGGAAACACCATCCACGTGATGAGCAGTGACGACGGCACGTACGGACAGAACTCACCGAAAATAGACACCAGGGGGGTCGTCATCGCACCTGCACCGCATCACGGAGGTACTGACATCACAGCACACCTGAGGCCACAACACATTAGGTTGAATTTCATCAGAGAAGCTTCGGGTACATCCACATTTGCCCACTTGCGTCATTTCCCTCTCGGGACTCTCGAGGTTCATGTTCCGACGACCGCGTTCATTTTTTTACACTTTGTTTCTGACTAATCAGGTTTTGTCTGCCGGTTTGAGGGGCTGGCATAAATACTACAACACCCATGAGCCCCAGTTGCCATGGCCATGGAGAAAAGGCCAATCAGAGCAGCTGTGAATTCAAAAGGCTTTTTCTTCATTGACACAGTTGATAACAAAATGTGTCGCCATAGTCACTGAAGTCGCCCATGATGACCCGGAACCCATCTAAGCTGCAGATTGTTTTCATCTGTCTAAAAAACATAATTTCTTAATGTGCCTGCGAGTCGGAGGTAACTTCTACCACCACAGTACTTCATGTTCGTTCAGTCTGATGAAGAACTGAAACTCTGACAGCATTGTGTGTCTGAGTTCATCAAACTGTGGGAATCGCGTTGAAGACCGAGGACAGACCGATGGAGGGAACGTCCTGGCATTTAAAACCTTAAAACGACCTCAGTCTAATTCCCGAATGTCTGACCTCAGTAACTTTTTGAACTTGTTTTCAGGGAGTGAAAGCAGTTACTGTATTTCAGCTGCTCCTGTGGACACCAGGTCCTGAATGGAGGTGAGGATGTTTCTTCTCTTGTAAAACTAAAAAATACTGTTTGAAAACACTTTGGACAAAGATTAAACCTCACCCTTGTGTCGCTTGTCCACTTGTTTTCTGGCGTGGCGTCTTCTTTGCCTCATTGTCGTGGCCTGAACTGTCAAATGGGGTGGTGGCTGTGGCTCAGGAGGTAGAGCGGTCATCCACCGATCAGGAGGTCAGTGGTTCGATCCCTGGCCTCGGCAGTCCACATGCCGAAGTATCCTTGGGCAAGATACTGAACCCCAAAACTGCCCCCGATGCGTGAATTCATATGTACGTTGCTTTGGATAAAAGCGCCTGCAGATGAATGATTGGAATTGTAAGTGCTCATGACTGCCCCCTGTGGCCGGAGGCCGGTAGCTGTCTTTACACCCAAAGGCCCCAAATTACTAAGTTCAGCCAGCGACCTATGTTACTTTTTTAGATTCAAATGTATGTGAAAGAAACAGCAGGAAGTTTTGGACAAAAAGGTCAACTTACTGATTACAGACTGATGAGTCCACTCTGACACTCTATGATGTGATATGTCCTTTGTACTGTGGGACGTTGTTGGCAGCTACACACTGACCACTAGTTTTAGATCTGTATTATGTGTGCAAATGAGTTGCGTGTCCTACGGTTTGTAAACTCAACTTGCCGTTTGTGGGACGAATAATGAATTCAATTAAATTCATCAGAAGTGTTTTCAAACAATGTTTCTTAATTTTCCAAGAGAAAAGACTCAAGTGATGAAGCCCATATTAAAATGCCCAACTTTACAGCAGAAAGGTGTTTTCAGGTTAGTACAAAGAATGTTTTTGTTCTGAAGCTGCACAGGCGAGAATTTTTATACAACTTGTTCGTTCAACTGCTGGGTTTCACAATCAAACTTCATTCAGGTCGCCTCAGCTCCACCCACACTCCACCTGCTTGTGCATTTTTGGATTAGCCGGGAGTTTGGTGGAGTCAGGCACTGCCAAGATGATGACGGCTGGAGTCACTGAGCCTCACAGTCACTCTTCACAAACCTGAGGGTGTCATCAGAGACTATGTCCACATTTTAATCACGGGTTGTGTCTTTTTGTTGTCCATTTGTGTGTCTTTGTTGTTGGTTTGCATCTCTCTGTGGTTGGTTTGTGTCTCTCTGTGGTCGGTTTGTGTCCCTCTGTGGTCGCTTTGTGTCTCTCTGTGATCAGTTTGTGTCTCTCTGTGGTCGGTTTGTGTCCCTCTGTGGTCGCTTTGTGTCTCTCTGTGGTTGGTTTGTGTCTCTCTGTGGTCGGTTTGTGTCCCTCTGTGGTCGCTTTGTGTCCCTCTGTGGTTGGTTTGTGTCCCTCTGTGGTCGGTTTGTGTCTCTCTGTGGTTGGTTTGTGTCTCTCTGTGGTCAGTTTGTGTCCCTCTGTGGTCGGTTTGTGTCTCTCTGTGGTCGGTTTGTGTCCCTCTGTGGTCGCTTTGTGTCCCTCTGTGGTCGGTTTGTGTCTCTCTGTGGTCGGTTTGTGTCTCTCTGTGGTCGCTTTGTGTCCCTCTGTGGTCGGTTTGTGTCCCTCTGTGGTCGGTTTGTGTCCCTCTGTGGTCGGTTTGTGTCCCTCTGTGGTTGGTTTGTGTCTCTCTGTGGTTGGTTTGTGTCCCTTTGTGGTTGGTTTGTGTCTCTCTGTGATCGGTTTATGTCTCTCTGTGGTCAGTTTGTGTCTCTCTGTGGTCGGTTTGTGTCTCTCTGTGATCGGTTTGTGTCTCTCTGTGGTCGGTTTGTGTCTCTCTGTGGTCGCTTTGTGTCCCTCTGTGGTCGCTTTGTGTCTCTCTGTGGTCGCTTTGTGTCCCTCTGTGGTCGCTTTGTGTCTCTCTGTGGTCGCTTTGTGTCCCTTTGTGGTTGGTTTGTGTCTCTCTGTGATCGGTTTGTGTCTCTCTGTGGTCGGTTTGTGTCTCTCTGTGGTTGGTTTGTGTCCCTTTGTGGTCGGTTTGTGTCCCTTTGTGGTCAGTTTGTGTCCCTCTGTGGTCAGTTTGTGTCTCTCTGTGGTTGGTTTGTGTCTCTCTGTGATCGGTTTGTGTCTCTCTGTGGTCGGTTTGTGTCCCTTTGTGGTTGGTTTGTGTCTCTCTGTGGTCGGTTTGTGTCTCTATGTGGTCGGTTTGTGTCCCTCTGTGGTCGGTTTGTGTCTCTCTGTGGTTGGTTTGTGTCCCTTTGTGGTTGGTTTGTGTCTCTCTGTGGTCGGTTTGTGTCTCTATGTGGTCGGTTTGTGTCTCTATGTGGTCGGTTTGTGTCCCTCTGTGGTCGGTTTGTGTCTCTCTGTGGTTGGTTTGTGTCCCTTTGTGGTTGGTTTGTGTCTCTCTGTGGTCGGTTTGTGTCTCTCTGTGGTCGGTTTGTGTCTCTCTGTGGTCGGTTTGTGTCTCTCTGTGGTCGGTTTGTGTCTCTATGTGGTCGGTTTGTGTCTCTATGTGGTTGGGTCCCTTTGCTCTGTATCTTGTGGATCCTGTGGATGTGGTGTGTGTAGTGGATGCTGTTGCAGATGATGTAGTTTCTGTAATGTAGTGTGGGGCAGATGTCATGTGTGTATTGTGGCTGTGGAGCAGTAGATGTAGTAGATGAGTGGATTGTGTGGATGGAGTGGATGTAGCAGATGTAGGAGGTGTTGCCATTGTAGCAGATGTGGCCGATGAAGCAGATGTAGCAAGTGTAGCAGGCGTAGTGCTGCGGCACTGTGGAGGCTCTCCGGCTGCCTTCAGGCTGGTGAAGGTCAGAGCATCACTGCTCTCTAGTGTCAGGTCACAGTCTGATGTAATGGATGTAGCAGGTGTAGTGGCTGTAGCAGGTGTAGCAGGTGTGGTGCTGAGGCAATGTGGAGGCTCTGTAGCTGCCTTCAGGCTGGTGAAGGTCCCAGTGTCTCTGCACTGGAGTGTCGGGTTACAGTCTGATGTAGTGGATGTAGCAGCTGCAGTGAGTGTAGTGTCTGTAGCGGGTGTAGCGGGCGTAGCGCTGAGGCTCTGCAGAGCCTCTCCGGCTGGCTTTGGGCTGGTGAAGGAGATTCGGGTTACAGTCAGATGTAGTGGATGTAGCAGTTGCAGTGAGTGTTGTGGCTGTAGTGGGTGTAGCAGGTGTAACGGGTGTGGTGTTGAGGCTCTGCAGAGCCTCTCCAGCTGCCTTCAGGCTGGTGAAGGGGTGTCGGGTTACAGTCAGACGGTTGAAGGACACTGCAGCAGCTGGACGGAGCTCAAACTCTCTGTGATGTTTTAATGTCTCATTTAACTGCTCCGAACATCAAAGTGATGCTTTCAGATAAATCAAGACTTCATTAACGCAGCTTCACATAAAACACAGAAAGAAATGATAAGTTCAAATTATTTCCAGTGAAACCTGAGAATGGAGAGAAAATTGACTTTGAGGTGGAATCACAGAATTAGTTTAAACTTAATAAGATCTGAAGAAAAGCTACAGCAGAGCAGTTTGTCTACGAGGAAACCGTGAATGGAAACATTATTTATCTCTGTAGTGCTTTTTGTCAATTGACACAAAGCTGAGCGGCAGAGTTTTTGATCAGTGATTTGTTGTTTGTTATTTCAGTTTCTCACATGTGAACATTCACTGTTTCCTTCGTCCTCCTGTGACATCACACTGAAACGTCAGAAAAGTTTCTGTTTGAATCTCCTAAAACCTTAAGTTATTGTCACAGTGACAACTGCGAAGAATTTAGGGACTTCATCCACCACCTATAACATCATCAAAAGATTCAAAGAATCTGGAGGAAGGCTGATAATCAGCACTGAATGCCTGTGACTAGGGCTGGGCGGTATACCGCTTCACACCAAATACCGGTGTATATTTTTGTTATGATATGAATTTTTAATAGATCGCCACACCGGTGTATGTGATTACACAACGTTTAGACGGGACTGTTTTCAATGTTGCGCTTCTGAACACGCATGGTGCGGGTCGTGGTGAGGGTAAACTGTGGTGCTCTGGTGTTACGTTATGGTGAAGATGGATGGGATAGACATTGAAAGCTCTGAAATCAAAGCTGCAGAACTAGTAGAACATGATGACACAGAAGAACTTGTGCCAAAAAGAGGAGCCATGTCGGTTGTTTTTTTGGTTTAAAAAAAACAGAGCAAGTGTTGTCGGGCTAAACACCAGCAATTGCTCCGCCACCTTAGCTGTAAGCACGTCTTATCAACAATGTATGAAGTTAAGATCAGTGCCCTCCACATCAGCAGCTAACACAGGAAAAGCTGAAGAAAAACCGAGCCAAATGTCATTTCAAGGCGCATTTGCTAGAGGGACTGCCAGCGACAGAAAAAGCAAACAATGGATTGAGATTACAAACTCCATCACCATCCACCTAGCCAAAGACATGGCCCCACTTAACACTGCAGAAAAAGAAGGCTTCAGGCAGATGATCGAGCGCCGCCTGGACAGGGGGCAGCGTGAGACGCCCGCCGTTCAGATGATCAATGCTCACGCCAGGAAGCACCAATCCTAACTTGTAGCAAGCCAGAATGTCGGGGAGAGACTCAGCTAAAAGCCTCTACCAAGCATTGCCACCCAAACGAAACATAATTCATACAGCAACAAATTATATGTGCATGTGGCAAAAAGATGAAAATAGCGTATGTCCATTTTAGAGCGTCTGCTCATTTCACCACTTCATGCAAACCACACAAGCCTGGTATCATATGAAAGCAGAGCGTCTGCTGATCACGAAGATGAGTGCACGTTTATTTGTATCACACACAAATGTATCATGTCTGTTAATACAGAGCATAACGTTACAATTAAAATGAAAATGTAAATGTTGTGTCCAGTAACCATGCTAATGGTGTGTCTCTTCAGTGGTGGACCGGCAGGGCTGCGACCCCAGCACTCGTTTCCTGGTTCCTCCTCGGAGTGTCCACTGGGTGGCGCTGCTGCAGAGAGGAAACTGCACCTTTAAAGAGAAGATCCTGAAAGCGGCAGCCTACAACGCCACAGCCGTTCTCATCTACAACAACTCCACCGACAAGACGGTCAAGATGGGACACGAAGGTCAGAGTCTGCATGTTCTACTGTTCTACACCTTGTGAGCTTAACGTTGGTGAACGCGTGTCATCACAGGGGGAGGTGGGGTATGAAACCTTCGACGAGCTCATCTACTACACTACAGTATCTGGTCTGTGTGGACGTTCAGCAGGACAAAGACAGAAGCTTGATTAGACTGTTAGAGTCAACAGTCTCACTCTAAGAATCATATGAACACGTGTAAACACATGTGGATCTCATTCAGTGTGGCTTCACTTCCTGAGGAGATCGTTATCTATGATGTTAGGGATGTAAAGATACCAAAAACGTACGATACAATAATACCTCAATATAAAGTGCACGATTCAATATTTATTGCGATATTTAAAAAAGCCAAAGAAAAATGACTTGGAAAAAATGTCCTTCATTAATAAATTAGTGTGTACAGCAATTTTTATTCATTTAGTTTTTAGCTGAAAGTGTTTCTTCTTTCCTTCTTTGACAAAGTAAAATCAAAACAGACTTCAGCTGAACAGAAACTGTCCTGAATGACTGAACCAGGTTCAGTTTCAGAGCAGAAACGGTGCAGCAGTCAGCAGCAGTCCTTTAATAAAACAATTCAAAGAGCTGTTCCATCAGGTGAACACGTCCAGGATCGGTCTATGTGCCGGCAGCTTTAATGGTCTCTGATGGTGGTCGGCTCGTCCGTGGTCGTCAACCTGCGGTGAAAAAATGCCACCACACGCCTCAGTCGACCGAGCAGACGGCTGCAGCGGCCTACATTCAAACCTGCCGGTGAAGTGTGTGCAAAGGTTAGCTCATCGTAAAAGTTCAAACTTGACAGAAACCAAATAAAACTCAATCCATCTTTTCTTTCACTGTTACAACAATCAGCCCCTCTGCTTTGGTCCTGAGTCAGATGTTAAAATATTCCGTCTCTAAATGCTGCTTTTCCTCGCTGGTCGTGACCGACCTTCCTCTCGCTGCTCTCCTGAATCACGGCCCTCCTGTCCCGGCCTGCCGTGCCTTCATCATCCTGAGTCCTGGTCGGAGCTTTTGTAAATCACCTAGGCGCTGTTTTCCCTGTCACCAAACTGGCCTCCTTGGTCTCCTTTGTTGTTCTGTCCTGATCCTGCCATGTTCACTGGGACACTGCTGAGCCTGGTTCTGGTTCCAGCAGTATAGACACCAACAACCCCCCCGGTGATCCGAGCTCTTGGCCAGGGCAGACTCCAGTCAGCTAACGGAACCATTAGCTGCATGGCTAACTGAGCTAACTAGCTAACAGCAGCTACAGCAAAGAGTACAGTTAGCGGTTTCTCTGGTGTTACACTGCCTCGTTTGTTTGGAGGGACCTTCCTCAGATGGCCAATCTGCTTGTTGTACTTTTACTTTTTAAAATACAAGGAGGGGATTTGAATGGCAGGAGGAGCAACCAGGACACAGACAGACAGGAGGTCACTGTGACTCTAAGTACTGCAGGGAGGAAAAATGAGCCATGTGCAGAAGAAAGACCACTGATTGCTGCTGGCTGCTCAGCAGGTACAGCACACTGGGTGTTCACAGCTTCTTCGAGGAAGAGGAGGAGGGTGATGAAGATATGTACGTGAGGAGTGACTTCCTGGGGATCAATGTCGAGTTCTAAGTATAGACGAGAAAGTGTCATTAATTGATGAGGTCACCCTGACCCCACACTGTGTGTGTGTGTGTGTGTGTGTGTGTGTGTGTGTGTGTGTGTGTGTGTTACTGCTGTCATTGGTGCTGTATGGCAGAGAGCAGAGAGGAAAAAAAAACAACTTTTTATGTTTCTGACTGTCAAACTGGAGTCTCTTCTCATGATGGCGGACAGTATGGACCATTGCATTCTGGGAACCATAGTTTTCATACTGCAGTACTGACAGTATCAGAATCAATATGCAGTACTGTTTACAGTACAGTACTGTTGTAGTGTCACACTGCAGTTCAGTGCAGTAAGGCGGCCACCAAATATCCTAAATTTGAATGAATATTCAAATTGTAAAAAAAATCTATACGTTCGATTGTAAATTAATATTCAAATGTGAAAAAGCTGCATTGAAAGCAATGCATGACGGAGAGGAGTCACAAATCCAGTTTCTGTTGTACTTTTTCTTTTGTTGTTTTTATTGGGAAAATTGATTGAAGTCGGACATGTTTAAATCTATGCAGGTGTGTAAATGTAGATGTGAAAATATTCCTTGTAAAGTCTTATCTTATGTTATCTTATTGTATCTTATCTCTTGGCGAATGAAGAGTTTATTTCAGTCAATCCAGAATTGCTGATGATTGTTGGAACAGTTAAAAGACAAACCAACAAGGTTTTGATTGTTTGTTTGTTTGTTTGTTGTTTTTTGGTCACTTTTGAATGAACTGTGTTTTACGCTGAAAAAATTACTGTTGTTTGGCTGTGGCAAGAGCGATATGACCAAAATAAATGAAACAGATCTTAATCTTGAAAATGTATGTAAAAACACAGCAGTACAGTGTAGTACAGTTACACTGTAGTACAATGTAGTACTGTTACACTGCAGTACAGTGGTCCTCATTTTGTTTCTTGTTCTTTTTCTGTTCTGATTCTGGTCCTGGTTCTGTCTGTGTAGGCACTGGTGATACAGTGGCAGTGATGATCACAGAGGCGTATGGTAAAGAGATCCTGGCTCACCTGGAGAGGAACCTGACGGTCCTGGTATCTGTGGTGGTGGGTCAACGTGGTGCCACCAAAAACATCAACCGAGGCTCGCTGGTATTCGTCTCCATCTCCTTCATCGTCCTCATGATCATCTCGTCGGCCTGGCTCATCTTCTATTTCATCCAGAAGATCCGCTACACCAGTGCCCGTGACCGCAGCCAGGTAACATGCTAACACACCGCTAACATACTTGCTAGCAGGCTAGCTCTATATTGTCCAGCACCAGATACCTACCAGCTACCTGCACCAGACCCCCTGACAGGTAAGCCTGCAGTCAGGTCACATGCTAACATACACCTAGCACACAGCTAAAATACAGCACCAGTGGTCACAACCACAGCCAGATACAATGATAACACACTTAACACACCAACACACTGCTAACATACTGCTGTCAAGCTAACTCCTGCTCATCATAGTCATTGTCCTCCCCCTCCCCTTCTTCCTTCCCTCTCCTCATCTTCCTCCTTCACTCCTCTCCCTGTCTCCTCCTCCTCCTGTTCAGATGAATCATTAATATTTGATGAGGTGAATCTCCACCTTCAGTGTAATCTAACCCTCCTCTCAGGACTCCCTCCGCCCCCATCCGCTGCAGATCAACCTTCACGTCACCTCCATGCAGTTGCACTTTGAGTCTGTTAGAGAAGCAGCAGGAAGAACATAGGCCAGCTGAGGCTCATGGGAAAATTTAAAGATACCACCGAAGAAGATCACATCTGCTGACTGCTGCACAACACTGGACCCTCGTACACACAGTAGTAGTATTTGAAGTACTGGAGAACACTGGACCATCGTACAGACAGTAGTAGTGTTTAGAGTACTGTACAACACTGGACCCTCGCACAGACAGTAGTAGTATTTGGAGTACTGTACAACACTGGACCCTCACACACACAGTAACACAGTAGTAGTATTTAGAGTACTGGAGAACACTGGACCCTCGTACAGGCAGTAGTAGTATTTGGAGTACTGGAGAACACTGGACCCTCGTACAGGCAGTAGTAGTATTTGGAGTACTGGAGAACACTGGACCCACGTACACGCAGTAGTAGTATTCAGAGTACTGTACAACACTGGACCCTCGTACAGGCAGTAGTAGTATTCAGAGTACTGTACAACACTGGACCCTCACACACACAGTAACACAGTAGTAGTATTCAGAGTACTTGAGAACACTGGACCCTCGTACAGGCAGTAGTAGTATTTAGAGTACTGGAGAACACTGGACCCTCATACACACAGTAGTAGTATTCAGAGTACTGTACAACACTGGACCCTCACACACACAGTAACACAGTAGTAGTATTTGAAGTACTGGAGAACACTGGACCCTCCTACAGACAGTAGTAGTATTTGGAGTACTGTACAACACTGAACCCTCACACACACAGTAACACAGTAGTAGTATTTAGAGTACTGGAGAACACTGGACCCTCGTACAGGCAGTAGTAGTATTTGGAGTACTGGAGAACACTGGACCCTTGTACAGGTGGTAGTAGTATTTGGAGTACTGTAGAACACTGGACTCTCGTACAGGCAGTAGTAGTATTTGAAGTACTGGAGAACACTGGACCCTCGTACAGGCAGTAGTAGTATTTGGAGTACTGGAGAACACTGGACCCTCATACACACAGTAGTAGTATTCAGAGTACTGTACAACACTGGACCCTCACACACACAGTAACACAGTAGTAGTATTTAGAGTACTGGAGAACACTGGACCCTCGTACAGGCAGTAGTAGTATTTGGAATACTGGAGAACACTGGACCCTTGTACAGGCGGTAGTAGTATTTGGAGTACTGTAGAACACTGGACCCTCGTACAGGCAGTAGTAGTATTCAGAGTACTGGAGAACACTGGACCCTCGTACAGGCAGTAGTAGTATTCAGAGTACTGTACAACACTGGACCCTCACACACACAGTAACACAGTAGTAGTATTTAGAGTACTGTACAACACTGGACCCTCACACACACAGTAACACAGTAGTAGTATTTAGAGTACTGGAGAACACTGGACCCTCACACACACAGTAACACAGTAGTAGTATTTAGAGTACTGGAGAACACCTGCACAGCCTCTCCTGAAAACCATAGACATAATATACGTAGACACCTCATTAGGTGCTGGAGCGTAATCCAGCGTCGCCGCCATATTGGTTGGGTGTCCTTGCTCTAGCTAGCACCAGAGCCAACAGAAGTCAACGTACAGAGAGCAGATATATATGTATTTATGTATGTGTGAAAATCAGTGTATATCACAAACATCAGCAGTTCAGTCCAGGCTATTGTGGAATCTTTGTCATCCTAAAGCCTGTGAACAGTTTAAATTTAGACACGTCAGGCCAGAAGTTGTGTGTGTTTGTGTATGTGTGTGTGTTTGAAAGCAGCAGTGCACTGTGGGCCGACACACATGATGAGTTGGTCAAAAAGAAAAAAAAAGCTTCCTCGTTTCGACAGTTTGTTTTGGTGAAGTTTTATTCCAACAAAACTGAGTAAAAAACTTACTCAAAGTTTAATACGCATGTCAACAGGTCATATAAGATGTCTGGTTTTTGTGTGTGTGTTGTGTGTGCACGCACGCGTGCATGTGCCTGAAACAGTTACATTAAATATACTCAGCGCACAAAAACAAAGATATGAAGAAATTCTTGTGTTATTGGTGTGTACAGAAGGGTTTGTGTGTGTGTGTGTGTGTGTGTGTGTGTGCGTGTGTGTGTGTGTGTGTGTGTGTGTGTGTGCTTGTGCATGCGCACACGCGAGTGTGCGCGCACGAAAGAGAGAGAGAGAAATAAATTCCAATGAACAATCAAACTGTTTCTTTATTAAAATCTAAAATTAATTCATTTATACATTTCTTAATATGCCGTACCACATGTCTCTATTATGCTCTTTAACAAAGACAAAGTATTTCAGCATGAAATCACGTATTTTTAATGTGTGACAGCGCCCTGTATCATAACTACATCTCTGCCCTTTGTAACAAACCGTAGTACGGAAGCATATTGCTGCCACACCAAGGAAAGAAGAGGGGCTCAGTATCATGTAATTACATGAAAAGTTTATTGTTATAACAATATCTTTTTCACGTTATTTCATGATATGACATTTTCACATTATAATGTGAAAAACAATTATCACGTTATTTTGTGATAAGATGTTTTTACGTTATAAGGAAAAATATAAATATCACCGGACTTATTTTAAGGAAAGTTAAAGTGTATGATTTGTAGAAAATCCAGCACACCATCAGAATTCTCCAAGTTAGCTTTAAGTAGATTCTTGGTGATTATGTAGACATAACTGTGAATATATTTATTTTATTTTTTTATTTTTTTAAAAAGACAGAGTGTCACAAAATCAGGAAGATCATGGGGAGTACATTTAAGGCCCCTTCCGAACCAATCAAGTGGGTCTTCTCTTGGGTCTTTCATGTTATAACGTGAAAACATCTTATCACGAAATAACATCAAGATCAAGATCAATATTCCTTTATTTGTCTCGCGAGGGGAAATTCCAGAATACAGCAGCATCAGTAAAGATTAATATAAGAAGTGCATGCAGATTAGAAACAAAAACAGTATATACAAAAGAGTGAGGATTTAAATAAAAATAAAAAGAAATTGTTAAAAAAATTGTAATGCATGAAAAAGATACTGTTATAACAATAAACTTTTCACATATTTATGTGATAGCGAGCCCCCTTTTTTACCCTGGTGTGGCAGCAATACGCTTCCATACCAAACCGTGTGAAAATCGAGTAAAAATTCGGGGAGTTTTGATTATTGTAGTTGGGCATACACCTTCCTCCGTAGAAATAAATGCACTGGTGGCGCATGGGAGACCCATCCAAGATGGCGGCTGTGCTGATTCGTCAGCTCCAATAGGCAGCGTCAGTCTGTGAGGCATCTACGTATATTATGTCTATGCTGAAAACAGCTCTCTTTGTGCTAAGCTAGGCTAACCTGTTTGTCTGTTTGTGTCTCAGTATGTTGCTGTTTGTTTTGTGTTTTTGTCTCCGTGTCTCTGTCTGTCTTACCTTTCCTTTTTCTTACTGTGTTTGTGCATGTCTGTGTGTGTTGTTGTTAATTTTGTGTCTTTGTGTCTCTGTGTCCTGTAGCGTGTCCCTGTGTCCTGCAGTGTGTCCACCGTGACAGTTTTTTGTGTTTGTCCTCAGTGTTCAACTTGTCCGTCTTTCTTGTCTTTTCCTTTGCAGTAGACTGTGCTCCTGCTCATTGATTCACATGTTCATCTTTTCACAAATTTTTCAACATGTAGTGATTTGTCCTCCCTCTGTGTCTCTCAGCGTCGTCTCGGTGATGCAGCGAAGAAAGCCATCGGGAAGTTGACAACGAGGACGGTGAAGAAAGGAGACAAGGTAAGCACAAGCAGCTGACAGATTCAGGGCCTCCAGGGGCTTCAGGACCTCCAGGGGCTTCACGGCCTCCAGAGCCTCCAGGGGCATCAGGACCTCCAGGTGCTTCAGGGCCTCCAGGGCCTCCAGGGGCTTCAGGACCTCCAGGACCTCCAGGACCTCCAGGGCCTCCAGGGGCTTCAGGACCTCCAGGGGCTCCGGGGGCCCAGTTGTCTTTGTGTAGTTTCTTGGAGTCGCCTGCTGGATGCTGCTGCCTGAACACGCAGTTGCAGACTGACTGAAGATACACAACATGTTGCTGCTTCCACTGAAGGAACTAAGCTTCCTGTAGTCACGGTGACATTTGACTCGCTGCCTCCAGCAGCACATAGAAGTGTTAATTTCAACCATCCTGACATTTAGAACAGTTTAATTCACACACTTTTCAAAAAGGATTCAAATGAATGTCCAGGTCACTCATCAAAGAGTTGACTTGGGATGTCAGTGGTTAAGTGTTAACTGGTTAACCAGAGAGAATATTTTTGGTCGCCCTCTCTCTCTCTCTCCTCTACTGATTGGCTGAACTAAGACTTTATTTCAACCAAAGCAGAGTTAGTGATGATGAGCAGTGAAAGATGAAACAAGGACGTTTTGATGAGTTTCATTCTGTTTCTGTCAGTTTGAATGAACTTTGTCTCTTGACTGTTTTTGTGAATGGAGTCTTGTGAAACAGCTGCTTCTGGTCAAACAAAAAGCATCTTCCTCTTCAACAAAGCGGTCTGTCTCTGTAAGAGCCTTTCCAAAGTGTTATCAGACACTTACATTAATAATCTGAGCTGTCAGTGATAAAAACAAATGCTTTTAGTGGACGAACGTTGACGGCGTGGAGCGATTACACTGAAGCCTGTTTCACTGCTGCCTGCTGCAGCGCTCTTGCTCAATAATGGACCACTTTCAAAAATTGTTGTCTCCATCTCTCACTGAGACTCAAAAACACAGGAAAAGAGGGTCCAACACTGTTAATATGTGACTGGAATTTCTCCCGTTTTGCGGGACATTGAAATTCTTCCAGGACACAGCTGATAGGGACATCCAGTCCAGCATGATCTTCAGCTCAAAATTAACTGGTTAGTTACTGCTTAATGGTCATTGGGCTGTTGAAACAAATTGATCTGAATCTGAGATCCCCATTCAGACTAATGTCCTGCCTCTGACCAGACAGATCACAGTTTAGCATAGTGATATCCTGGACAGGCCACTGGAAGCAGCACTTCAGATTTGTCCAGTGTGGACCAGGTGTCCTGTCCAGCACCATTCAAGCAAATGCTTCACTGAGCTCCCTCGATCATGTGCAGCAGCAGTGATAGAGGACACTACATATACTAAATAAATCCTCAACAGCTTTCTCACTGCACACGGCGTGAACAACAACCAAGTGGAGTCGCTGGTTAATGCAGTGAACATATGGGATTCCAGCTCACATTGAAGGAGCCTTTGAACCCCACCCACCTTAAGAGTGGCCCCATCGTAAACCTGTCTGAGTATTTTGTTCGTACTCAGGCCAACTTTTCTTAGTAATGAAGTATCACCAGGAGTACCTGTTTGACTTTATGCACCCTGAGGTCGTCTGGAATTATACTGCTGCTGCTGCTAACAAATGCACAGCTGCCATCTGGTACTGAGGTAGCTGCTGCTAGTCGTGAAAACAGCAATCCAGGCCCCAGTTGATTTACTACTGTGTCCTCACCTGTAGAAAAACAAAACAAACAGATTTTTACCTTCTAGTACGAGAACTTATTGTATCCTCCCTGTCCTGAGAAACAAAAAAAAAAGAAAGAAATGGTATACCCTTGCCCCGGTGGTGGAGGAGAGAGAGGATGAGGAGGAGCAGATGATGGGACAAGTGGTGCATTGATGGCTGCTGCTGCACCTGCACTTGTCCCTGCCGCAGCAGTGAACAGTTGTGAACTTGGCGGTAGCTTTTCCTGTTTCTGTAGTATCCACACAGAAATACCATTATTAATACACTTAACTGAGCTTGACAGGCAATATTGTCTGAAGTGAAGCTTCATACTGATTTTTATTTCAAAATTTGCAAGGGGTTGAATGACGTCAGTCACTTTACACACAACTTAAAACCCTCAGAATCCCTCCATACATCCCCTAATTCTCACTGAAGGGAACCCATAATCCACACACAGTATCATGATAGACCATTTCATAAAGAGTAAAGGTTTTGATGTTAAGCAGATTTCTGTTTAGCCATCATTTAATGTGTCTACTTGCATGTTAAACATGTTAACATGTTCTCTGCGTGTTTTGCAGGAAACTGATCCAGATTTTAACCACTGTGCAGTGTGTATTGAAGCATACCAGCTGAACGATGTGGTTCGCATCCTTCCTTGCAAGTGAGTCTGAAAACGATAGCAGTGACTGTTTACATGAGTTCTCATGCTGACGTAATATATTGGATTTTGTTGTAGTTTAAAGATATTCAATCTGCGCAACCAGTATAACCAGCAGATCAGTATTGATCCAACTCACACTAACCAAGGTCATGACAGAATTTTTACAGCTACATTTTATTTCAAATGGTGGATTAAAAACATCACACATGAAGTCTGAACTCATTTTTCAGGCAGCTAACTGAACCTTCTCAGATGATTTGACAGATGATCCATTTTCAGTACTGTCTGTTACTTATGATGGTTTGGTGATCAAATCTCATCTGATAAAGTATGTCTCTGTGTCTCTGCAGACATGTCTTCCATAAAATGTGTGTGGACCCCTGGCTGAACGAGCACTGCACGTGTCCCATGTGTAAACTCAACATCCTCAAAGCTCTTGGCATCATGGTGAGTCATCGCCAACATCAACAACAGGAACAGACCAGGTGTGTTTGTAAGACAGCTGTCTCCTTTCTCTCTGTCCTCTGTGTGTCCTCTGTGTGTGTGTTCCTGGTTCTCAGACCAATCTTCCTTGCGTGGACAGCGTGGTGTTGGACGTGGAGCGTCTGGGTGTCAATCAGGCGACCGGCAGTCAGAGGGTGCAGCTTGGTGACAGCAACCAGCCTTCCATCAGCCTGGAGCCGCTCAGCCCCCCCCACCCCGAGGCCACACCCAGAACACCTGCCGACATCACCATTGCTGTGACCAGTAAGAATGCAGCACCACATGATACACGCAGCCACCATATGGCACACCAAGATCACCAACACTGTTTTAGAGACACTTAACACTGTTATAAACCAACTTAACACCGTTATAAACCAACTTAACACCGTTATAAACCAACTTAACACTGTTATAAACCAACTTAACACTGTTATAAACCAACTTAACACCGTTATAAACCAACTTAACACTGTTATAAACCAACTTAACACCGTTATAAACCAACTTAACACCGTTATAAACCAACTTTACACTGTTGTAAACCAACTTTACTCTGTTATAAACCAACTTTACACTGTCATAAACCAACTTAACACTGTTGTAGCGCAACATAACACTGTGATAAAGCAACTACGCACTGTCATGAGCAAATTTTCACTGTTATAAAGCAACATTACATTGTTATAAAACAACTTAATTACATTTTTCATTTCAGTTATATTTATATTGAACCAAATCACACCAAAGGTTAGCTCATGATACTTTGCATACAGAATAGGTCTAGACCGTACTCTTTATTGTACAGGGACCCAGGAATTCCCTCATGACCAGGCATACGGCAACAGCAGTGAGGAAAACCTTCCTTTAAACAGTCCGTTCAAACTTCAAACAGAACCAGGCTCTGGGTGAGAGGCCATCTGCCTCAACATTGGGCTTAGAGAGAGACACAGAGACCGAGAGAGAGTGATATGCTCAGCAATGACAATAATAACACCAGCTATATTAGTAACATCAATATATATAAATTTGCCACCCAAACTGCTCCGACCTACCTGAACTCCCTCATTCAGGTTTATGCTCCCTCCCACTCACTACGCTCTGCCCAGGAATGCCACGTGGTGCTGCCTGCTCAAAAAGGCCCTAAGTCTCTAGCTAGGCTCTTCTATGGTTCCCCGGTGGTGAAACGAGTTACCAAACTCCATTTGTTCTGCAGAGTATTACTTCGTAGCATTGCCTGGTAGCACCAGCATTTGTACTTGTGATTGTAAATTTGCGCTAGGGCACTGACACACACCCATCCAGAACCTTGCTTGTGATGTATGAAAATCTCATATGTACGTCGCTTTGGATAAAAGCGTCTGCCAAATGACAAATTGTAATTGTAAAATGATGACAATAAAAAAGTATATGATTAGTTTATGTATATAACAACAGGAACATGTATAAAATAATAGCAATAATAATAATAATAGAAATATATGAAATATATATAATAGTAACAATCACAGTAGTTATCAAGCAGGGCCACAGCAGTAGGTGCAACCATAGTTCACAACCAGTCGTGGCTACAATTCATTGAAACCTGGGAGACGAGAAAGCACAAAGATTCCAGGTAAGAAGCCAAGTGGAGGGCCTTTCTGTGTGGAGTTTGCATGTTCTCCCCGTGTTCACCTGGGGTATCCTCCGTAAAATATACCCCCACTAAAAATATGCAAGAAGATCACCACCTGACCAATGGTGACGCCGAAGATGGGTCCCCGGGCGCCGGTCTGGCTGCCCACCGCTCCTGGTCTGCCGAGGAGGAGGGACGACCAGGATGGGTTAAAGGCGAAAGTTAAATTTCACCTCGTGTGCCGTGTGCCGTCGTGGTTGCATGTGTGTGTGACAAATAAAGGGGAATGTCTCCCCCCGATTCTTCTTCTTCTTCTTTTTCTTCAAAGTGAGTAAGATAGAAGTGGAGAGGAGGAGAGAAGAGCCCAATGCATCATGGGAAGTCCTCTGGCAGTCAAAACCGCTAGCAGCATAACTAGGAGCTAATCGAAGGCTAGCCTCAGCCAGGCCTGAATGTATCCTTTATTACAGAGGAGCAAATCCGGTGTAAATGATTACAGACTACACCTACCATCACCCTTCAGTTGACCAACAAGTGCCTCAAAGACAACATAATGACTTCTGATCTTTTTTTAGCTGGATTATTTTGATCCATCCAACATAATTCTTTCAGTTATTACCCAAAGCTTGTGACCATAGGTGAGGGTTGAAACATAGAGCGACTGGTCAGTCGAAAGCTTTGACTTCGGACTCAGCTATCTTCACTGTCGTGGTCGGGCACAACACCCGCATTACAGCTGATGCTGCACCAATCTGGTTGGCCATCTCGCGCTCCATTTTGCTCTCACTGGTGGACAAAACCCTTGAACCCCTTGGCTTGGGACAGTAACAAAATAATTTATCAAATTGGGATAATTAAAAAAGCAGTCTAAAGTCTAAAGTAACTTCTTCCCAACTCGGAGGGAGCATTCCACTGTTTTCTGAAAAAGAAAACGTTGTTTAACAGATCTGACATTAATTTTAAAGAAGTGATCTTCACTTAAAACTCAACAGAATGATAAGATGATTTAATCAATGTTTAAAATCATCCTGGCTGGTGAATCAGGCAGGAATTGATTTCGATTTTGTAACCTGTCCTTCAATTTCTGTTTGGTATGTTGCAGCATCTCAAATTGTCCACTAGATGGAGCCAATGACACGATAATTACACACAAGATAATGTCACCAGTGCGAGATGAAACTCTGACGTTCACATTTTGAAGTAGTGTTGGTGTTGAAGTTCATACTGAAGGGATCTGCCAGTGTTATCAGAGGACAGAACAGCGCAGATACAACCTGTCATGATTTCACTGAACAGAAATATTGTTATTGAAACAAGCCCAGTCACTGCGAGTTGTTGTAAATATTGATCAGTCTTTTGCTTAGAATAGTTTTATAGTAGAGGGATCACACCCTGACTGTGTAGAGTTTTAAATAATTCTGTGAAGACCAGCTGCCTTTGGAAGCACTTAGAAGTTTAATTATGAAGTATAATTATAATAATAATATAATTATATAATTATATAATAACAATATTTAACAAATTGATGTGCTTTTTTTCTGAAGTGGATGTTTGTCTCTTTCATCAGGCGGTGGTCACTTCTTCAATAGGAACTCAATGTCTCCTCGCAGCGTCGTCTGTGAGATGGAGCTGCCAGACATCCAGGCCTCACTTGACCTCTATGATGACAACAAGTCCTGAGGACCATCCTCATGGTTATGACCCCTAACCACCTCCACCTGCTGATGGAACCTTGTTTCCTTTCCAGAGGGGGAGTCTGATAATGCAAACATGGATGAACTTTGTAAACGTCATTTATTACATCAGACTTTCTTCAGACTGAACATGGACTCAATCTGGATCCTCGCTGGATCCTGATCTCAGTTTTGGCCTGTTAGCTCAATGTTTTCATTTTCCCCAGTAGAAGAAAAACTTTGGAGGACACGGAGCTCATAGTTGGGTCAAATCATTGAAAACTGTTTTCTATTAATTAATCCAGAAAACTGAGCTCCAGGTCCAATTCTGGTCCCGGAACCAGAACCTGAAATAGGTTCTACGAGTAGAACTGGAGGTAATGTTGCTGTTGAGTTCCTAGAAAGGTTCCTGGAAAGTTCTGAAGTCCCTAAATGCACTTCAGTGCATGTGTTTCTGGGAAAGGATTCCTGGGAAGAGTTCCTGAGTTCCTAAAAGTCCCTGGAAATGTCCTGAATTCCTTCAACATTTCTTGGAAAGGTCTTGAATTCTAAAAAAGGATCTGGAATTTCTTGAATAGCTCCAGGGCTCCTGAGGAGGATCTTGGAACAGTTCCTCAGTTCTTAAAATGTTCCCGGATTCCTTGGTTCTGAGGTGGGTGCCTAAAAAGCTTCCTTAAAAAGTTTAAGTTCAACAAAGTTCCCAGGCTCCTTGAAAAATTGCAGAGATCCTAAAGAGATTCCTGTGTTCCTGGAAAAGTTTGTGTGTTCATAAAGACAGTCCAGTCCAGATTTCCTCAATAACTTCTTGAACAAGTTCCCAGGCTTGATGAAAAGGTTCCCTGCAATGTTTATTGGATTCTAAAAATGCTCTTAGAATGGTTCTTCAGATCTTAAGATGGTTCCTGGAAGGGGTTTCTGAAAAAATCCCTAAAAAGTGAAATGTTCCTGAGATTCTAAAAAAGTTATGGAAACACTGACATATGGAATATATATATATATATATGAAAAGTTTCTGAGTGCCTAAAAGATTCCTTGAAACGTCATTGAGGTGTCAAAAGGAGTACCTGTGTTCCTATAAAGGTTTCCAAGGACTGCAAAAGGTTCCATGTTTTCCTGGAAATGTTCCTGAGTGCCTAAAAGGGTTCAGGAAACATTTCTTCCTTCAAAGGTTCCTGAAATGGCTCTTGATTCTTTAAAGGGGAACCTAAATGGACCTGAATGTTTCAGGACTGAAACCAAAACAAACGCAGAGAGCCTGAACCCAGAAAACGTTCCTTTCAGCGTTTTCTGATATTCTGCCTTCAGTCAGTCACAACTCTGGACATTGGAAAATCTGGAACCCAACCTTCTGGTTCGTTGACTGAATTAATACACCACTCACAGACCTGGATCCAAACTCCTTGACTATGAATACTGACTGAACTTGTTCTTCCTGTCTCATCATCAGACTGGAACCCAAACCAGACAAAGACCTGGACCCCGGTCCTCTGTAGAGACTCTGGAGGAAATAATTATGTGAACAGTGTTAACTCCCCTGTAGCAAAAGAACATGTTTCTCATGTAGTACAAAGAGATGTTAGATTTAAAGGAACAGTCCATTTTTTCAGTAAACCTCCTTTCTCTGTGTTCAGTAACATGGAGTTCCTCAGGGTGTGTCTTGAAGGGGAAACCGAACTGCCTTGTTCCATCAAAAAAGAGAAAGTTTATCTCCAACAACCTCGAGTCTGGCTGATTTTTATCTTGTTGGTTAATCAGCTCGTCAGCAGTCCATTCTGTAGTCAGCTGGTTTAATTGACAATTGAAGTCAACACGTCTGCAGACCTGACATCTGGGGTCCGTATGTCTGTGAGCCAATGAGAAGAAAGCATCCTCGAGTGAAGTGAGTCACTTCAGCCACAAAAAAACAAGTAGGGTCACTGTCATTGCGATTTTACTCCTTCTGCTCAGAAGCTAAGGTTCCATCCGATGAAGCTCAAATTTTATCAGAATTTACAGAAAATCATCAAAGTAAAACATGAATGAATGCTTTTTTCCATCCACACAACCAAACGCTGTCTTCAGAGTGGGCCTTTCCCGAGTTTTGTAGATTCTCCTACATGCTTGGAAGGGGATGGTGATGATATAGATTCTCAGAATCCAGTATTTGTTGCTCTGTCTTGAGATCAATGGTGAGCTCATGCTTTTACTAGCTGCAGGCGACTGTTATCTCACGTTGAGTGAAAATGTCTGAGGCCAAACTGCCGAACTGCTCTTAAACTAACATTTAAGTAACATAGAGCATACGTGATAGAAGAACAAACACCACAGAAAGACACTGTCAGTATGAAGTGTACATTCTGAATTCTGCAGTGTAAACTCTGGAAAGCAAACAACAGGTGGAAGAACTAGATCAGCGCCAGACCTTTTCTGTTGGAGAAACGGTTCAGCGCAGTTTGCCGGTCCTGGATTGATCAATGTGATGAATCACAGCCAGGAGGAAGAACTTCATCTTCGGCAAAACTCCAAACACCGTAAAGCTGTTAACCTGCTGTCACTGTGATAACACTGGCAGCAGAGCTAACAGTTATTGTCAGTTTCAATTAATTGTGAAAGTGAATCTGCCTCTCACAGTTTTCTAAAGTCTTTGTGGATGTCTTCAAAAATTTTTGACCAACAGCCCAAAACACACACAGATTCAGTTTAGAGATATGAAAGAGAGAAAAATTAAATCTAACACATGAAGAAGCTGACACCACTAAGAGTTTGGTGTTTTGGCTGAAGAATTAACAGTAATCAGCCAATGCTCTTCCATCTTGTTCCATGAAGTAAGTGGAGCTGCGTCCTAATGGCTCACAGAGGTGGATTCCTCAGGCGTGACGTCTGCACTCATACCTGCGGCTGTGATGCTAACTGCTGCTAACATGCATTCATATCTCCACTCTGAGTGTCTGTCTGTACACCAGAGAATCAGAGGGTTTCCTGAAGTGACGGACTGCTCCTTTAAACTGTATTAAACAGCTTCTGAGTTACTCGGCGTGTAATAATCAGCTCCAGTGACGGGGCTCAATATATAAGCAGCATTATACAATCTATAACCTGACTGATCAATCAATATTATCTCTGAAGTGACCTGAACACATCCCAATGGAGTCCTGAGGACCTGCCTGTCCTTGTCTGACTGTCTGTCCTTGTCTCTGTGTCACATGGTAGTGATGTTGATGATGATGATGATGAAGGAGGATGTGTGATGCTTTCAGTTCACTGTGTCTTAGTGTCTCAGCATTAAAGTCTCATTATTACCTTTAACATGCGGAAGTCTCAGTATTTATACACACACACACACACACACGCACACATTTTCAACAGATGCATGAGCGTAGCTGTTGTTCCCGACGGCCTCAAAGCAACCAAGATCATCCCAGTGCCAAAGAAATCAACTGTGACTACCAGGCCGGAGCCTTCAAGCCATTCATCACAAAATGCTGCAAGAGGCTACTACTGAGACACATGAAGTCCCAGCTCCCAGAACAACTTGACCCACTGCAGCTCATCTACTGCCCCGACCAGACAACTGACCACACAGTCTCAACTGTCCTCCACCTGGACAGAAAGGTCAGTTACAGCAAGATGCTGTTTATAGACTTTAGCTCAGCATTCAGCCCAGTAATCTCATCGAGGCTGGTTGGAAAGCTGAACTTGTTTGATGATGCTTTAACTTGTATGTGTTTTGACAGCAGTTGTTCCTAAAGAAAACAGAAGGTGATAACAGCTTGTTTCTAATGTAATGTGCCTAATAATGTAACGTGTGAAAGGACAATCTTCATTGATATATTTACATTTGTTACTGACAATAATTTGTTTTCGTCTTTTGGGAGAAGAAGATAATGAATTGACTCAATCCTCTGAGGATGAATTAACATTTAATGAATTGGAAAGTTTGGAAAGAGGCAGAATTCCTTATATGAATAAATACCATTATCAAAGGCTTCTTATACCATACTAACATAAATAATTCCTTATCATACCAGTGCTCATTAGAGTCTTATTAAATCTATCCACCTCAGGCTGATGTGTGTTGGTCATTCTGGCACAAAACGGCTGCCGTGCATCAGCCAGGTGGGTGGTTCAGGTGAGGTTCTCCTGTCACTGAAGTGATTTGGGCACCTTGAGAAAGTACTAAATAAAAAGAATCCGTTATTATTAGAAATATTATGTCCTTATGAAATATGTATGTGGTGAAAATGGTGCTTATAAATATCACATTTTGTAATTCCATCAGTTTATCAGTGGAGTCTCTATAATTTATATATAATTTCATCTTTTTTCAGAAGCAGAGAGGTTGCACCTACAAACTGCTGTTTTATTCATTTGAAATATTGACGGAAGAGCTGCTGCTGTGTGACGTAATGACGCTGCGTACACGGAGGGTGTTCCCCAGTGCGTCATACCCGGAAGTGATGTGCGGTCAGCAGACTGGGTGAAAACAACAACAACATCAGTCCGGGGTTTGTCTGAATTAGACGGAGCCGCCCGGTGATACACGGTCCTTTGTCCCGGTTTTTCGCCGGCGGAGGGTGAGCAGGCAGCGGGCAGAGATGTGGATCCAGCCGGAGGAGGTGCTGCTGGCCGGAGCGCTGTGGGTGTCTGAGCGGGCCAACCCGTTCTTCATCCTGCAGAGGAGGAGAGGACACGGCCGCGGGGGTGGACTATCCGGTGAGTTCGTGCTGTCTGAGGTCCGCTCCGGTTCAGTCCGGGTCGATTTGATACAGTCCACAACAGTCTGGGTTTATATGATCCAGTTCACTTCAGTCCACTTCAGTGCGCTACAATCCCGGTCTGTCCTTCACTTCAGTCCACTACAGTCCTCTACAGTCCGGGTCTGTCCTTCACTTCAGTCCACTTCAGTCCACTTCAGTCCACTACAGTCCGGATCTGTCGTTGCGTCCACGCTGCTTTTGAGCTGCAGAGTCAGTCTTGTTTTCTTCTTCGTGGGTTTTGGAGCTGAACTCTTTCCTCCTCTGGAAAATAAAGTCTAACTGTCACGTGGAGGAAATGAAGACCTGAACACGAGCAGCTGAAGAAATACTTTGTCACAGCTAAAACTGCTGAGTTGAAGTAGTCACTATGCAGAATGGCTCCCTTCACAGTATTTTCGATATAAGTACTGTATTCCTGTCAGATGGTTTTCTAACAACTGAGCACATTTTATGAACTGATCACATGTTTAGTTAAATATGAGCCTCCACAGGAACCCCACACAGTACATGTACTGCACTAATTCATGCAGAGTCTCTAAATGGAAGTATTGGAAAGTAAGGTACAAATACCTCTAAACGTACTTCGTTACCTTCCACCTCTGCTCTACAAGCGGATTCGCAGACCATTAACACGGATGTATTTCAGGGAGCAGGTGACGTGCAGCAAAGGCCTCCAAGGTGGAGTCTTAGATGAGGCCGTCTAAGACTGGTGCTAAAACTTTATCAAAGCTAGATTTAGAATTAATAAATCCAGATTTAAAATTAAGCAGAGCTCTGTTGCCCAATTAGAAACTGATTTCTGTATTCCAGAATAAAACCTTCTATTGTTGTTAAAAAGTTAGTGAAGTTATCGTTGTCGCGATAGCTTGGCAGAGAAACTTTAATTTCTCTCCTTTGAGGAAAACTTGTTGGTTGAACAAATGGAGCAATATGACAGAAAGTGACTATAAACAAAGAGATCCAGCCACCCTCTGGAAACACCCTGTTTAATCCTTCTTACTTTGAAGATAGTTTCATGATTTAATCAGGTTTAAAAATCCATCCCAGCAGCCTCAGTGACTGACTGAATGATTCTACATCCTGTCAGAGAAGTTTCACATTGAACCTGGAGTCCTGAACCTGAACCTGGAGAGTCCAGATAGTGAAGTCTCATTCAATTTGTGTTGAAGGGTTACTGATTCTCTTCAGTCACAGCTGTTTTTGAATCTGTATTTTTTCTGTGCAGGTTATTATGTCTCAGCATTTTATGATTTACATAGGGACATGTGTAATTACTTGTTACTTAGAATTTAGTCATGCATAAATCACAACACTGTTAATTTAGGTTATAATGAAGCTCAGTTTGAATTTACAGCTGGTACAACATGGTGCAGGTGTCTTAAAGACCATAATTCATTTTAAAACATTAACATTTTCCATGTTATCACAACAATACTGACTGATCCTTCCATGCCATTAGCTTGCTCTGCTAATCATAGTTATCAGTTTGATCAGAGAATGTATCATTACAGACAAAGCAGAGCTGTGATATCAAATACATTAACATGTTGAGAATGAACACTTTTTAAGATGCCTGGTTTTAACCTGTTCACTGGAGCTGAAATGCTGAATTGATTGAACAGTTAGTCAAATGACAGAGAAATTAATCTGGGACTATTTCAATCATCAGTTAATTTTAGAATGTTTGTATTTACCACAAAATTTCTGTGTCGGAGTTTCTGAGTTCCTTTGGGTTTGGGACTGTTGGTTGGTTAGTTGCAGCTCCAATTAACAGCAGTTTGATTTGGCATTGTATTGATCTGTTCAATAACATTTGCTATAGACAGTTGTACATGAGGCCAACTGTGAATACTTGTTAAAGCATTGTAGGTGGGGGATAAGTGGCGTTGTAGACCTCCTCCTGGATTGAAGGAGGTTTCTTTATTGTTATGTAAGTATCCTCCATCAGTCCTCTTTCAGACCGTCTGTTCTCCTGCCAGTGATCACAAGACAAAGGCTTTAGAATGTTTATAACAGCTACTGAAGGAGAAATACCATCAGTCGTAATCAGTATCATCGCCTGTATCCTGGAGAAACCATCCCATGCATTGATGGGCTCCCCAGGACTCGCACAGAAGGAACCCTCCTCAGGCCCATTGTCAGCAGCATCAACTCAGTTACTTACAACATTGCCAAACGTATCTACAACCTTAGCCCCCTTGGTTGGCAACACATCTCACTATATCCAAAACTCCATGGACTTTGTGAGCAAGGTTTGACGACTGAAACTGGACCCACGTGAAACCATTATGTCCTGTGATGTGACCTCATTGTTTACATGGATCCCAACTATGGAAGTGGTGGAAACTGTAAGGAAACAACAGCACCCTCAACAATAGAAACAACCTCAGCCTAGACCAGATTTGAGAACTGCTGGACTTCTGTCTGAACACCACCTACTTGTAGAACGGGGGATTTACAGACAAAAGCATGGCTGGGTCATGGGCTCACCAGTATCTCCCATTGTGGTCAACCTCTATATGGAAGTAGTCAACAGCACTTGGACATTGTTCAATTATGAGAGCAACTTTCTGGTCTGAAGATCTGAAGGTGTTTCTGGTCTGACAGTGTTTTTGGTCTGAAGGTTTTTCTGGTCTGAACTTGTGTCTTGTCTGAAGGTTTTTTAGGTTTGAATGTGTTTCTGTTCTGAATCTGTTTCTGGTCTGAAAGTTTTTGTGGTCTGAAGATGTTTCTGGTATGAAGCTGTTTCTGGTCTGAAGGGGTTACAGTTTGCATATTGACCAGGCATTGGTGTGGAGGGTGTGTGGGGGATGCAGCCATCTACCTGCTTCACAGATCCCTTTCTCACCTGGAGAGCACTGGTAGCACAGTGAGGGTCATGGTTTTTTTGGGGGGGGGTTTTACCTCTCCAGTGCTTTCAATACAATCCAGCCATCACTGCTTAAGGGAAGCTAGAAGGAGCTGGCATAGACTACCACCTGACTGTGTGGGCCATCGACTACCGCACCAACAGACCACAGTATGTGAGGCTTCGTGACTGCGTGTCTGATCAGAAGAATCAGAATCAGAATCAGAAAAAGCTTTATTGCCAAGTACAATTTTACACATACAAGGAATTTGTTTTGGTGATGTTGGTGCATGACAAATCTTGTAAAAATAACTATTAAAAAGTAAAAAATATAACAATATAAATATATATACACATGTGGTGTGGTAGTTTGTAGCACGGGGGCTCCACAGGACAGTGCTGTCCCCTTTCTTCTTCACTCTCTACACAACAGAGTTCAGACACAACACTGACAGCTGCCACATCAAGAAGTTCTCCGATGATACAGCCATTTTTGGACGTGTATCACAGGGGAACGAACTGGAATACAGGAAGGTCATAATCATCTTTGTATACTGGTGTGGACTGAACCACCTGCATATAAACGCCAGCAAAACGAAGGAGATGGTGATTGAGTGATTTACAAATACCTGGGTGTTCACCTCAACAACGAACTGGACTGGACGAACAACACAGATGTGCACCTGCTCAGAAGACTGAGGTCCTTTGGGGTATGTAGGACACTGTTAAAAACATTTTATGACTCTGTGGTGGCATCTGCAGTTTTCTATGCAGTGGTCTGCTGGGGCTGTGGAAGCTCTTAGAGGGACAGGAAAAGACTTAATAAACTGCTCAGGAGAGCTGGCTCTGTCCTGGACTGGATGTTAGCCCCCCCCTCTTCTAAGCACCTTAGTCAATCATTGGTGTGGGACATGGGAATATGTGCAATAGACTGTGTAAGTGAGGAGTGTGTGTGTGCGTGTGTATGTGTACATGGGTAGATTTTACTCATAAGTTTGCATGTGTGGGTGGATGAGTGTGTGCATGCTTACATATGGAGGTATGTGGTTATTTATTTTACTATTTTTTTTTTAGATTCTCTGTTTAAACACAGAGGATAGAGTGCCTAACCAATTTCGTTGTAACATCTGTGACAATGACAGTAAAGGAATTCTGATTCTGATTCTGAGCCAAGCTGACATTGATCATGGACAACGCATCCCACCCCCTGCATGAGACAGTGGGGGGTTTAAGCAGCTCCTTCAGTAACAGACTGCTGCATCCAGTCTGTAAGAAAGAAGCTGCCGCAGGTCCTTCATCCAACAGCTGTCAGACTGTTTAACTCCAGCGTCATGTGATGAAGCTCTGTGCTCATGCTTCGTTCTCAATTCTATATCATAAACCCACTTTTGTTTCACACAACTTTTATCAATGCTAATATCTGCTCTATTCTGCTTTATTATCCATATTGCCAACAGTATTTTTATAAACTGTAGATAGATAGATAGATAGATAGATAGATAGATAGATAATACTTTATTTATCCCCATGAGGGGAAATTCGGCTATATTGTGCATATACAAAGATTTCGTATTTCTCTAATGCAATACAACATCTGACATTAGTAGTTTTTCTCATAAGAATATTGCCAATAGTACTTTTTATGGCAGTAGGATTTTGATTGCATTTAGTATTTTTATAATCTGTACATAATGTACATATACATAGTCCATTTTTTTTCTATATCTATATCTATAAATATTTTTATCTTGACCCTTTTCTGCCACTGTTTTTGCTTTTTGTAATACTTGCTGACTGTAACATCTTCATTTCCCCGGTATGAGATCAATAAACTCTTATTTTATCTTATCTCTTCATGTCTGACGGTGTTTCAGGTCTGAAGTCACCAGAGTTTTATAGCCATCGTTGCTGAACTGCAGCTCTGACAGTAGTGAGCTGACAGGAAGCCGTCTCTGACCTCCACTGTTTCTTAGCAAAATCAGAATCAGAATACTTTATTGGTGCCTGAGGGGAAATTGGGTCAGTTGCAGTTGCTCCCATTGTGTAACAATATTAAAATAGAAAAAGGAATAGGAAATATCTTAGAGAATGTAAATATGTAAACTATTTGTATTATGATACAATAAATACAAATATATAGAATATTTGTGTTACAGTTTTACAGAGTTTTTTACAGATAAAATTTCAAGGATAAGACAAACAGTGTGCAGCTCCGGCTCAGGCAAAATGATAAGTCCATCTGTGCCTTCTTGTTCTCCAATTAATCTAGCACATTTTAACCTTCTAGATCATACAAGGCTGGCAGAAACTGTATCACAGTTAAAATCCACAACATGCTGCCTTGATACTCTGCCAACAAACTTTTTTAAAAATGTCTTTAATTGCATAGAAAAAGACTAATCTGGATGCTTCAGTGATAAGTATCTACAGGCCAATATCAAATCTTCCCTTTCTAGAAAAAATTATTGAAAGGGTTGTTTATCAACAAATGCATGCTTTCATGATGCAGAACAATCTTTTTAATGCATTTCAGTCTGGATTTCGTCCACACCACAGCACTGAGACTGTACTTATAAAAGTTTTAAATGACCTACATCTGAATAATGATGCTTCCAAAACCTCAGTCTTAGTATTATTAGATCTCAGTGCCACCTTTGATACAGTTGATCAGGACATACTGCTTGACAGACTGGAAAAGTGGGTGGGACTTACTGGCACTGTACTACACTGGTTCAAATCTTATTTACAAGATAGAGACTACTTTGTGTCAATTGGTGAGCATGTGTCTGAACGACAAAAGATGATGTGTGGGGTGCCACAAGGGTCCATTCTCGGACCACTTCTTTTCAATATCTACATGTTGCCCCTAGCTCAGATCATGGAGCAACATAATATTTCTTATCATACTTATGCAGATGATACACAACTTAATATTTCTGTGTCATCACATGACTACAGTCCCTTACTTTCACTGAGTGAGTGTATTCACCAAATCAATGAGTGGATGTGCCAGAATTTTCTTCAGCTTAATGCAGATAAGACAGAAGTGATTGTATTTGGCCCCAAAAATGAAAGGTCAAAGATCAGTGCTCACCTTAATTCCATGTCACTGACAACAACAGATAAAGCCAGACATCTTGGTGTAATTATTGATTCTGACCTGAATTTTAACAACCAGTTAAAGCTCATTACCAAATCAGCCTACTACCACCTGAAAAATATAACCAGAATTAAGAGATGTCTGTCCAAAGAAGACATGGAAAAACTGGTTCATGCATTTATTTTCAGTAGGTTGGACTATTGCAATGGAGTCTTAACTGGCCTAAACAAAAAATCAATTAGGCAACTACAGCTGATTCCAAATGCTGCTGCATGAGTCCTTACAAACACCAGAAAAATGGACCATATCACAGCAGCCCTCAGATCACTACATTGGCTTCCTGTGAGTCAAAGAATAGACTTTAAAATCTTACTGTTGGTCTACAAAGCATTAAATGGTCTAGGACCGAAATATATTGTAGATTTATTAACTCCATATGAAGTATCCAGACCTCTCGGGTCATCAGGGACGGGTCTACTGTGTGTTCCCAGAATGAGAACCAAACAAAGTGAAGCAGCTTTCAGTTATTATGCTCCTCACCTGTGGAACACTCTCCCTGCACACCTGAGGTCTGCACCAACCGTCAGCTCATTTAAATCTGGGTTGAAAACATTATTATTTGCTACAGCTTTTACTTAAAGTAAATATATCTGCTCAATGACTTTAATCATTCTAAATGCTAAATTATTGTCTTTTACTGGCTTCTGTTTTTAATGTTCCTTTAATTGCACTTTATTTTTATTTTTCTATTCTCTTCTAATCTCTTTCTTTCTTTCTTTCTTTCTTTCTTTCTTTGAAATGTATGATTTTAATGTATTTTTATGCTTCTGTAAAGCACTTTGAATTGCCTGGTGTATGAATTGTGCTATACAAATAAATTTGCCTTGCCTTGCCTTGCCTTGCCTTGCCTTGCCTTACATATATATTTGTATGTATGTATATTGTATGTGTATTTGTTGTACAACATTCTACATCAAGTAACAGCTCCATCAGTTAATTTGAATGTTTTAATGTTTCCATGTTGTTTCACCAGTTTAGCTGACTGGGTTAAAAGTAACCTGTCAGGGGGCACTGGATCATGTTTTCTGTACTGGATCATCACCTAGACCCTAAACTGGAGTAAACCCATTACAGCCTGATACTGATGACTCTGACAGTCAGTTTGTGTTTGTCAGCAGTCAAATGCTTTGATTCAAATTTAACTCGGAGATAACGTAGGGGTCAGGTGTAGGGGGTCTGCTGCAGCAGAGACACAAGGAGATTAAGATACCTTAGAAGAAGCAAGCTCCTTCTCAAGAGTCATAACTGAGTCAACTCTGAACACACGGACGTGAAACACGTGTGACTTCCACTTCCTGAAGAGATCATTATCTTTGGTGTCCATCCAGAATAAACCTCCAGAAATCCAATAAGAAATCATAGAAAATAGATGCCTCTGTGGCTCAGGAAGTAGAGCGGTTGTCTCCCTACCCCTGTCTGTGGAAATAGATACTGAACCCCTTATTGCTCATGATGCTGTGCATCGGCGTGTGGTTGTCTCAATGCTTGTAATCAGCAGGTGACCTAACCATCATCGTGTGAATGGGTGAATGCAGGCTTGTGTGCTATATAAAGTGCTTTCAGTATCACAGTAATCCAGTGATGGTTGTCTGTACACCCATGAGTACGATTAAATATAAACAGGCCAACTCAGTGACCTGTTTACCTGTCTACCCATCCCTCTATCTGCAGGTCTCCTGGTTGGGACTCTGGATGTGGTTCTGGACTCCAGTGCCAGAGTGGCTCCTTACAGGATCCTGCTGCAGACTGCTGACTCTCAGATCTACTGGAACATTGCCTGTGGTGAGTCAGCTGTGCTGGGAGCACTGGGATTGGGATGTTTGTTTGTTAAAATTTGTTGATCCTCAGCTCTGTCTTGCAGGCTCATCCAGGAAGGAGATTACAGAACACTGGGATTGGCTGGAGTCCAACCTGCTGCAGACCATCTCCATCTTTGACAACGATGAAGATGTCACCACCTTTGTCAAAGGAAAGATATCTGTATGTCACTTCATGTTTGACCTACCATCTGTCTTTTTTGTTTGTGGTTCTTTTAGTGAATGATGTCACTTCCTGCAGGGAATCATAGCAGAGGAGAACCGACTGAAGCAGGGGGAGGAGCAGGAGGAGGATTGTGGGAAGTTTCGTGAGGCGGAGCTGAAGATGAGGAGGCTGTTTGGGATGCCTGATGAGGAGAAACTAGTGAATTATTACTCCTGCAGCTACTGGAAGGGCAGGGTGCCACGCCAGGGCTGGCTCTACCTGTCTGTTAACCACCTGTGCTTCTATTCCTTCCTGCTGGGCAAGGAGGGTATGACCAGCCAATCACGGGCCAATGTTTAATGATGTCATTTATACAGTTTGTGGTTGTTGCAAGCCTGAATCCAAAAAAGTTGGAAGTCTGTGTAAAACATAAAAACATAATTCAGTCATTTGCAACGAACTGTGTCACCGACAACAGTTTTACAAAGTGTTCCTGAGCCCATGTAGTAAGATCCTTTTTAAATGATCACATTCTGTTTTATTGAAGTTTTACACAGCATCCCAACTTTTAGGGATCAGACTTGTATTGAAGAGTAACTTAACATCTTGTTTTACTTTGAATGCTGCTGTAGTGAACTGAAGGTACTTCTGCAGTTATCAGACAGAAATAAAGTGGCTTTACATATACTGTAATTTATTAACTTCAAAAACTGTTTTTGGTGTTAAGTTACACTTTGCATCAAAATGATTCACAAACTACATGGCATAATCACAGTGTGCCATTCTAGCATGTCTCTATTTCATATTCTTATGTTTTTGAGACTTTCATCACCTCTTCTTTTTAAACCATCCCAGTGACCCTGGTGGTGCAGTGGACAGAGGTGACCCAGCTGGAGAAGAACGCCACCCTGGTATTTCCGGAGAGTATTCGTGTTAGTACGCGTCACACTGAACATTTCTTCTCCATGTTCCTTAACATCAACGACACCTTCAAACTGATGGAGCAGCTCGCCAACATTGCCATGCGCCAGCTGCTTGACAACGAGGCATTTGCTGCTGATCGCTCACTGCCAAAACCCTGCAAGACGCTCAAGAACGTCTCTGCGCTCAAGAGGTATCACTCTGTTCATAACCATGTACTTGATGACAAGGTTTCATCTGATCAGACTGAGGTGGAAATGTTTAACAAGTAACAGGCTGCTGTTGAACCTGTTGTTGACACCAAATCACTACAAAGCTAAATATATAGTACCAAGTTGGCATGCAGTACGTACATGTACAAAGCAGTAAATAATTCATTTTTTTATGGAATGAATATCCATAGAAAACAATTTGTTTTGCATCAGCATGGGTACTGTTTATGATGCAGCCTTCATTTTGTCCACCTGAACCATCAGACTAACTCTGCCACTGTGTCTCAGCCTGGACCCCTTTTCTCTGACCTTTCACCTGATCAGCTAGTTCCCTCTGTGTTGTTGCTGCAGAGATTTGGATGCACGGGCAAAAAATGAGCGGTACCGGACAATGTTTCGGCTGACTCAAGACGAACGTCTGGATGGACACACGGACTGCACGCTGTGGACGCCGTTTGCTAAGATGCATGTGGTTGGACAGCTGTTCATCTCCAACAACTACATCTGTTTTAACAGCAAAGAAGAAGACCTGTGTCAGCTTATCATCCCACTCAGAGAGGTAAACAAGATGCTAATGCATCAAGGTCAGTTTTCAGGGTCTGCAGTGGACAGTTCAAGAGTCCTGGATCAATGGAGCATTTTCAGTCAATGAGTCAATGGCTATGGTTGCCCCACCCTCTGCAACCTGCACAAGCATTGACCCTCAGCACTGAAATGGTTTACAAAAATGTGAACAGCAAATTAGTTTTGCAAAATGCAGCGAGAATATTGAACTCAGTCCTCTCATGCCTCTAGTGCCTTGAATGTGTGTATTTTAAAAGTCATTTTGTTTGTTGATGATTTGTCTTTTGTCTTTGTCTGTATGATTAACCCAAACACTCCTGTCAACACAGCGGACATTAAACTTCCAAAATAATTAACTAAACTTCAAACAAATGAGAAGCAGCATGCTATTTGTTTTAATTATGTTGCCTAGCCTAGCCTAACCCTAAACTGTCGTATGGATTTTTCTGAATGCCCCTCACAAGCAAAGACATGGTCTTTTGCCCTGACACAAAATGAAACTTGAATTTGGACAGATTATCACAGACACACATTCCAGCGATACTTGTGTAGTTCAGGGGTCTGAGACGAGTGTATTGTTCCCAGTTAATACACAAAGCCTGGTCAGTTCTGCTTGTTTAGAAAAGTTTAAGATCTCATCAGCCTTTAAAGAAACAAAGTAGTGATGCTGATCAACAACACTTATAAACCTTGCTGATGTACTCTTGCATGGAAATGAAAATGAAATGATTGCATGACTGAATGACACCAAAAATTTGTGTCATCCACATTACTGAAAGTGTTTGTGTTTATGACAGTCTGAAAATGTCAACCTCGTAAAACCTGACAGACCCTTCATGTCCATCTTTTAAAACTCTGGTTGTGCAGCTAAACACAACAAGACAACGTAAACCCAGTTAAGAAAAGAAATGAAATTGTATTTCCTGTCCTCATTGCACAGGGATTTTTACCCACCATCTTCTGCTCTTCAGGTGTCCATTGTGGAGAAGGCTGACAGCAGCAGTGTCCTGCCGTGTCCTGTCTCCATCAGCACCAAGAACAAGATGAACTTCCTTTTTGCCAACCTCAAAGATAGAGATTTCCTTGTCCAACGCATCTCAGACTTCTTGCAGCGAACACCTGACAGCTCATGGGGTGACACCAGCCCACTGTCGCTGATTGGTCACTCGGTGAGACACTCATGCAGATGTTCTGATCTGCTGCAACCTAAATCATTAATTCTGCATTAGCCAGCTTAGAAGTTATTTACTGAAGTCTGAAAGTTTTTCAGTTATACTGCCAGTTATACGTGTCTTAGAGGTGTAACAGTAGTCAGCTGAGCAGCAGATCATATTTTTCAACGTCCAGTTCAGCTGGTTTCAGAAGGTTTTAGTAGACAGACAAGAATCCTCATAGAGGCGTAGTTTCAATTCTATTTTTGTGATGTGTGTTTTGTGTCCCTAGGCATCCTCCAGCACCCCATTGTCTTCATCTGCAGGGTCTGAGTCCGTCCAGAGGGGGCGTCATTACCATCCCGGTCTGCCCACAGCCAGCCAGGGTCTGCTGCAGCTCTACCACCGTAATGCTCCAGAGGACCTGGGACCCAAAGCTGTGAGTTCAAGCCCCTAACCCTAGTACAGTCAGATAGCGAGGAGTACAGTCAGATAATAAGGAGTACCTGCATACATTGATTAGATTTGTTGATATTTTGGGTGATTTGACAAGTCATTGACCCAAACTGATATGTTGATGTGTAAGATTAAGATACAGTTTAATGTTCCTGTGTCAGACCGTAGAAGTAAATCCTCGTTCACCCCTCTCCTCCTCTCTTTCTCTCCAACCACAACTCCTCTTTCTGCAGATGAAGGAGAAGATGAAAGAGGAGGCATGGAACATCCATTTCTCAGAGTTTGGTCGGGGTGTCTGCATGTACCGAACCTCCAGAACCAGAGAACTCATCCTCAACGGAATCCCAGAGCACCTGAGAGGAGAGCTGTGGCTGCTGTTTTCTGGTAACTGTTTATTCATTTATACCATAGGCAAACAGAGGTTTTTTTTGTATTCTGTCTGTCACCCTCTGGTTATCTGTCCATCCAGGAGCCCAAAATGAAATGGCAACCCACCCTGGTTACTATGGCGACCTGGTGGAGCAGGCCATGGGGCTGTGTTCATTGGCTACTGAGGAGATCGAGCGCGACCTTCACCGTTCAATGCCCGAGCACCGAGCCTTCCAAAACGAGACAGGCATTGCCGCACTGCGCCGTGTTCTCACTGCCTACGCCCACCGCAACCCCGGCATTGGATACTGTCAGGTAAATATTAATTGAAATATATATAGGTTTAATATCGAATATTTAATATATATATATATTTAATATTAAATATTTGCTAAAAAATAATACAACATCATTTTCAGTATAGACAATACTGTTTGAATATTCTTTAATTCTGTAATTTAAAGATTCAATTTAATTTAATTCAATTCAATTTTATTTATATATCACCAAATCACAACAAAAGTTGTCTGAGGACACTTTCCATACAGAACAGGTCAGGACCAAACTCTCAATCTACAGAGACCCAACAGTTCCCCCATGACCAACCACTTAGCGAAAAACACCAGATTGTCCTATAACTGGCTGGCCATAAGTAAAAATAATATTGTTGATAATAAAAATTGACGCTTATTCTGCCCTCCTGTCCCACCCCCCACCTGCCCCCACCCCAGGCAATGAACATCGTCACCTCCGTCCTGTTGCTCTACTGTCCAGAAGAGGAAGCCTTCTGGCTGTTGGTGGCACTGTGTGAGCGGATGCTGCCTGACTACTACAACACCAGAGTCGTAGGTCAGCAACTACATCAGAGTCAGTAACTACGCCAGAGTCAGTGACTATGTGAGAGACAGTACCAACACCATAGTCAGACACCATAATCTGTTACTATGTCTGTCAGTAGCTACGCCAGAGTCAGTAACAACATCAGAGTCAGTGGCTACACCAAAGTAATAGGTCAGTCTGTACCTATTGTACAATCCTAGTGCCCAGTGTTAGTGTCCAGTGTCTGTTGTCAGTTCAAAGTTTCATTGTCCAGTGTTAATGGCAAGTACCAGAATCCAGTGTCAGCGTATAGTGTCAGTTTTCATTTCAAGTGTCCATTGTCAGTTCAGTGTCAGTGTGCAGCAGTGAGAGATGGTTTGTACAGACAGACTCAGGTGGACTCTGGTACTCTTAATCCTTGATACCTCCATCCTTTAAGGGAGACAGGAAGGTGAAACAGGAGTTCTTGGTCATTAACCACACCAGTGTCAGCCACCTCACTGATGGTTCCTCTCATCAGCCTTTCTAAAACCTGAAAACATTGCACTGATATTTTCTGTCTGTGTTTTAACATAAATGACTGTCTGTCTGAGTCTGATGTGGTTTCCATCCCTGCAGGTGCTCTGGTGGATCAGGGGGTGTTTGAGGAGCTGACTCGAGCCTTCCTCCCTCTGCTGTATGAACACATGCAGGAGCTGGGAGTCATCTCCACCATCAGTCTATCCTGGTTCCTCACACTCTTCCTGTCTGTGATGCCCTTCGACAGTGCCGTCCTATTGGTTGATTGCTTCTTCTACGAGGGCATCAAGGTCATCTTCCAGGTCAGAGTCGCTGCACTTTACTGACTGTTAACTGACTATTTACTGACTAACTTGCACCCAATTTTGGAAAAATACAGTACAAATGTAAAATAAGAAGGACCACTGTTTGAACTCTATGAAGTAGGGTTGCATGGTGTGACAGTATATATGTATCCACTGTCAATTATGTTTCCAGGGCGGGAGGGTTGAGCTGTATTTACACACTGTCGTTCACAGTGAATGCACTGCAACTGTTGTGGAGACAAATGACACGGTGCAGCAGAGGCAGCCAGAGCGGGACTTTATTCAATGAGCTAGCACATCCAGATGTTCAACAGCAAAGTCCTGTCCTATCTTGTTCACGTTCGTTTATATACTTCTGTAGACATACATACACGATGAGACTAACAACAGGAATGAGGTGAATCAATTGGCCATGTGGTGCAGAAATAACAAAGGAGATTGTTATTGACTTTCAGAGAGCCCACACCCAACAATTCCCACTGACCATAAATGGTGCTGCTGTGAGAGGGTGAGCAGCACAGTTACTACACTGTGATATGTACCATTACCATGATATAAAATTACAGTCACTGTGATTTTGGACATATGGGCCACCCCTATTATGAAGAGGAAATCACACTGAATGTAGAAAATGGAACAAGAGACAGTAGAAGCATGAATGGAAACACTGGGATAGGCTATGATCACAGTGCATGTTAACATTACTTCTCAGCGTCCAGTGGAAATGTCTGTTGTTCAGTGTCCTCCAGTTTGCTCTTTAGTGTCCAGTGTTATTGCCATTAACATATTTTTAGTTTACAGTGCTGACAGTACCTGTCATTACAGGTGTGTTAGTGGACATCTGACAGCACAGTCTTTACCTCTGACCTCTGCCACCTGTAACTGATCTATTTCCTATGTCCTCATCTAATCTATCTGCAGGTGGCATTGGCTGTGCTCCACGACAACATGGACGCCTTGCTGTCCTGCAGTGATGAGGGGGAAGCCATGACAATCCTGGGGAGGTAGGAGTCCAGAATGGGGAGGCAGGAGTTCAGACTGGAGTCCAGACTGAGGAGGGAGAGTCCAGATTAGAGTCCATCTAATATGTGTGTGTGTGTGTGTGTGTGTGTGTGTGTGTGTGTTTAGGTACCTGGATAATGTTGTGAATAAACAGACGGTGGCACCACCCATCCCTCACCTGCACGCCCTGCTGACAAGTGGAGACGATCCTCCACCTGAGATCGACATCTTTGACCTCATCAGGTCGTCGTATGAGGTCAGACTGGTTCAGTCACATGCTGTGGTCTCAGTCTAATACCTGCTGCTGCAGTGTCTTGGTCTAATTCCTGGATATGTTTTTGAGGTAATCTCTCTTCTTCTACTCTGAGTAGAAGTTTGGCAGCTTGCGCTCTGATGTCATTGAGCAGATGAGGTTCAAGCAGAGGTTAAAGGTCATCCAGTCACTGGAGGACACGGCCAAGAGGAGTGTGGTGGGTGATGTTAGCATGTTGCAAGATAATGCTAACATTTTTTTGTTGTGGACATAATGTTAAGAGGTGTGTGTGTGTGTGTGTGTGTGTGTGTGTGTGTGTGTGTGTGTGTGTGTGTGTGCGTGTGTGCGCGCGCGTGCACCCACAGGTTAGAGCAATGATGACGGAGTCTGCCTTCACTATTGAGGAGCTGGAGGAGCTGTATTGCCTCTTTAAGGTCACAACAAACTCTGTTTATACAATGTTGAGATGTTTAACAACTGATCGCCATAAAGTTATTGTGCTGTCTTAAATGTTTCATTGTGTTTGCATTGTGTATTTACTTTTTGTACTCAACAATAAACAGAAAACCACTATCCAAATATTTATTTAATGTATTCAATAGTTCAGAACACATATTTGTTTTCTAAAGCAGGACACTAAATCACACCTCACACCTGCTGCAACTGTCGCATTAATGTTTAACAATAATATGTGAACAATCAGGAATCACAGGAGAGACTTGTTTACAGCTGCAGGTGAACTTTTGTCAAACTTAAGGTTTAAACTCCACGTTACACTCAACTTTTGCTAAACTAAACTCTGAACCCTGATTGAGTCTCGAGCAGCCAATCAGACTGAACATTTGCTATTACATTCATGGCTTACTGCTAACCTGAATCTGATGTTGGCACACCTGACTATATAATTTGCATAGAGGTTTTGATTGGTGTTGATGCTGTGATCTGACAAGCGACCTCCTGACAATAACATCAAAAACAGAGAAGAGTTTGCTCAGAGTGTAACGCTTCTCTCTCTCTCTGTATTTTGGACTTCTGCAGTCCAAACACATGACGAGCTGTTATTGGGGTTCTAGCAGCTCTGCAGCTGAGCGCCATGATCCCAGCCTGCCATACCTGGAGCAGTACCGCATCGACCCAGCTCAGTTCACCCAGCTGTTCACCACACTCGCACCCTGGATCTGTGGCGGCCACACTGCGACACTGGCGGCCCGCCTATTCAGGCTCCTGGACCAGAACCAGGATGGACTGGTCAACTTCAAAGAGTTCATCACTGGACTCAGTGAGTCTGGACACTCATAGCCGCTCTGCACTCTCTGTGAAACTCAGTGTTTTAGTCTTTAGATCTTGTGTCTGCATATCGGCAGATATTTAAATGGTTGGATTCTTTGTCAACCTTAACCCTGACCCTATCAGAGTTGCTTTTGGTCTTCATTGGTCTGTGTTGGTTTGGGTTCATCTGTGTTGTCTGTTTTGGTCTTTATGGGTCTGCATTGGTTTGTTTTGGTCTGTGTTGGTCTTTGTTGGTCTGTATTGGTCTGTGTTGGTCTGTGTTGGTTTGGGTTTATCTGTGTTGTCTGTTTTGGTCTGTGATGTTTTATGTTGTTCCATGTTGGTTTTTATTGGTCTGTGTTGGTCTACGTTGGTTTATTTTGGTCTGTTTTGGTCTTCATTGCTCTGTTTTGGTCTTTATTGGTCTGTGTTGGTCTTTGTTGGTCTGTGTTGGTCTGTGTTGGTTTGTGTTGGTTTGGGTTTATCTGTGTTATCTGTGTTGTCTGTGTTGGTCTGTGTTGGTTTGTGTTGGTTTGGGTTTATCTGTGTTATCTGTGTTGTCTGTTTTGGTCTGTGTTGTTTTATGTTATTCCGTGTTGGTCTTTTTTGGTCTGTTTTGGTCTTTATTGGTCTGTGTTGGTCTGCGTTGGTTTGTTTTGGTCTGTATTGGTTTGGGTTTATCTGTATTGTCTGTTTTGGTCTGCGTTGTTTTATGTTGTTCCGTATTGGTCTTTATTGGTCTGTGTTGGTTTGTGTTGGTCTGTTTTGGTCTGTATTGGTCTGTGTTTGTCTGTGCTGGTTTCCTCATAGTTTGTTTGTGTGTCTGCAGGTGGGATGTATCATGGAGACATGACAGAGAAACTCAAACTGTTGTACAAGCTCCACCTCCCGCCAGGTAAAAAATGCACAGCTCACCTGGGACCTGTACTATGAAGGACGTTCAACACTACCAGACTTCTCTGCAGCACCTGGCTCAACAAAACTTAAAACCTCAGTCAGAGTTGATGACAGTGGTTATCAGTTGTCTTTGTTAACCCAAGCTCCCTGATCCGGAGTGGGTTAGCTGTGTAGCATCAGTTACTATCGTGGTCTATCCAGGTTAAAAGAGAAACACCTTCCTCACATTGGAAACTGTGGCTTTTATTCTTTATAGGAACCCAATCAGCTTCCACAGAGTGGCTGCTAGTCCTCCTTATTGCCAAATCAACAAAAATTATAAATTGAAATTGAACTGAATCAATGAGACCAGCAAAGCAGCATGAGCCAGGTATAACGATCAGAGAAAAATGAAAGAACTCTACATATAAAGCAATTGTAACCCATAAGACATTGACAGAAAATCAGAAAATAAAAATAATAATAATACTTTGCACCAAAAAATGCATTGAAAAAAAGGCAGAGCTGCCAAAGTAGCTGTAATAGCAATAGCTATGCTATTTGCAGCACACATGGACAAGTCTACCAGCAGCTGAGCAGCGTATTTTACAAATGAAGAGCAAAATACAATATTAGACAAATATGACGAAGCAGTCCACAGAATCCACGCTAAAAGCAACACAGACTGTTGCGACTGTGAAAGTTAACAGGTTCATATTATCACTGCACCATCATTAGCGCATGAGTAGACTGACTATCATTAATTTACATTCTGACATTTTAGCCTATCGTTTCGGCCATAGCCCCGGCGGTGTCAAATGGACTTAGCATATAAAACAGAAATTACTTGAAATACATAATTCAAAGTAGTAAGGAGGCTGACTTTCATATCTTATAAGTACTACAAATACAAGGCATCAGTGCTTCAGCCAGTTTTTGGTTGTTGTATGATGTCGATACTTCTCATAGAGTTGAAAGCCAAAGGGTTCACTGGTCTATGAACGCTCTTGTCCTCCTAAGAGAAGATTTCTAGCACCAAGCTCACCAAGCTCAGAGAATTGATTGGTCGGGAGGTGGTGGGGGGGTCGATTTATTATCTCCAACATAACCTGTTACCATGTTACCATGGCGACATACCCCTGTAAGAGGTGAGCCACCGTCACAACCCTGAAAACCCAGAGTTAAACCTGAAGTTACCTCAATAACCTCCAACCCTGCTTCATAGTACAGGCCTGTGTGTGTGTGTGTGTGTGTGTGTGTGTGTGTGTGTGTGTGTGTGTGTGTGTATGTGTGTGTGTGTTCCTAAAACTTAACATTGGTGTAACTGAAACTTACCGATCAGATCAGGAGTCTTCAGGCAGTTTGTTTGTTTGTTTGTTTGCATCTTTTTTGTTTATTGGTTTGGTTTTTGGATATTGCTGTTTATTTGCTTTTGTGTCTGCATTTGTCTATCTCTCTGTTTATTTGTTTGTTTGTTTATTTGTGTTTCAGCTCTGTGTCCTGAGGAGGCGGAGTCTGCTTTGGAGGCAACGCACTTCTTCACTGAGGATATACCACGAGGTAAACACATTGAGAATTATAAACTACAGACTTACTGCAGTGTTTCTACTACTACTACAGTTGTACACTCTTAATCTCTTTGCAGATGACACATTTATGTAATCCACCCAGCTGACAGGTGATCTCTGTGTTTAGCGTTTGTTTTGTACTTCAGAATAGCTTCACGGATTTAGTTTAAAGGACACAAAAACTGGATAAAAAGACCAGAAGCAGCTGATGTAGAAAAAAGTGACTTCTCGGATAATTAAGTGAAAAGAGTGGAGCTGAAGTTTAAAGTGAAAATGTGTGATGAAAGCAGTCAGCAGCAACTCATCAGGTTTGTAGAAACATCCTGCAGATGTAAAATACTGTATCATCAATCTATTTGATTTGCATGAAAAATCTTTTCACATTTGAAAATTTCCTCTCACTCACACACTGCCTGATCCGTTCTCCTCCTTCTCCTCCTTTTTCATCATCATCATCCTCTTCTTCGTCTCCTTTTTTTTCATCTCCTTCTTCTTCCTCTTGTCCTTCATCTCTCTCCTTCTTTATCTTCCTCTTCTCTTTCTGTGATGTTTCCTTCCAGAATCTTCTTTCCTGTCTGATCTGGACATTTTGGGGCAGCAGGAAGTGGCATCAGGTTTGTGTCTCTGTGGTTTGAGGGAACCTGCTGTTGCTACACTGACACTTGTGTGCTGTCAGACATATTGCTCTGGCCCCACCCACAGCCAGTGATGTCACAGCAGCTGTTGTCACCTGGCCTGTGCTGCAGTAGCTGCTCATAAACCATAAATCAGTGTTTGTCTATTTGTGCGTGCAAAGTCCTTCCTCTTTTTAGTTCGTCACTGTAGCATCTCAAGCTGTAACACAACTTCCAAAAATAACAGATTTAGGGGTAGGTTGATGTAATAAACCAGGAAGGGGAACTGGACAGCAAGCACCTGGTGGCTGGGACTACACCTGTGGACCCTGCTTAGGCTCAGCTTGAAGACACAACATGAGGCTACTGACTTGTGGGCCACCACCTGTAAGGCAGGACATAAGGGCGGCAGGCAGGCCTTGGTGCTCTGAACCCAGGCTATGAAAACTGGTTCTATGCATGTGTAATGTCACATCTCTGGTGGGAAAGAAGCCAAAGTCGGTGCAGGAGGTCGAGCAGGACAAAGTAGATATAGTTGCCACTACTGGAGAGGGTCACCCTGTGAGACTGAGGGTAGCTGAGAGGAGGGTCTTCTTCTTAGACTCTCTGGGTGGAGTCCTTGTCCTGGAGGGGTGCCAACTGGGAATCCCAGAGTTCTGGGACAATTCAGCTGTCACATGGACAAAGATGGAGGAACCCGGAAGGGTTAAGAGGAGAACCTGATCTAAACCTGACTGGTGAGCTGTGTCAGTCGTGAATTGGCCAAGTTTCCTTGGCAGTGTGTTTAGACTCTGTTTTACAGACTGGATGAGGACAGTGGTGTAGTGGTGCCTGAAGAAGACTGATTGTAATTGTAGTTGTAATTGTATGACCTACTCTACTACTACTACCTACTCTGCCTCTGATTGGTTTCCTGATATGCTTGCAAAACCATCCAACAAAGACAACAACGACGAATAGCCAATCAGAGACAGATTAAGATGGGTCATGCCTTTGCCATCCTAGGAAAAAATAATTGCAGCACGCTACCTAATGGTGTGCATCAGAGGGGATTTTTAAGTGGGTATACACTTTATACCCTGCACTACACCAGTGGATGAGGAGCTTAGAGGAGAAACACTGCTCCTTCCTGTTGAAAAGAGTAAGCTGTGGTGATCTGCCTGCTTACCATTGTACTGAGGACATCAACAGGCCAGATCTGCTGACCACAATACAGAGGTACTACAGAGGCCTACCAGGTCGAGCAGGGGGAAAGCATAACACACCAAAATGTCAGACAACTGTCAGAAGAAGAGCTGCATTGTGGGTAATGTAGGCAATGGTTTTGACAGGCAAGAGTAATGTTGCAGAATAAACAAGGAGTTTATCTCTGGTTCTGTTGCGTTGATCTTGATCCTTTTGTAAACAGTCCATCATGAGTCTGACAGTCAGCAGATCAGACCATGATGAGCAGAAAATGTTGTATTGAACTTACCCAACAATCTCTGTAGGACCTGACTTCTGTCTGCACACAGTCATTAACATTCATGTAGTTTACAAACAGAGAGGAATATCAGATTTGTATTCTAATTCTTAATTTATTTTTGAATATTTTCATTTAAAATTCATTTAAAACAAGATGAGGGCTCAGCATCTCATACTAACATACTGTCTCCAGCATGCTCAGTCAGCATATACTGCATACTGTCTACTAAATGAATGGAATGATTAAGTATGTCATTAACATGAAAACAGCTAGCTTTTAGCCAGGCTTAGAATCTCTGAAAACACACAGTACATTGTGGAGCAGTTGAGTATGTCCAGTAAGCTCACGTCTCATACTCAGAAAGTCTTACTAATCTATAAACCCTGACATTTCTCTTGTACACAAAATCCACATTTTGCATAGTTGAAACACACTGCATTCTCAGTTTGATGTCGTATTTAATATGCACAGTATGTAGACGTGATTCTGAACACAGCCAAAGTCTGAAACCAGCTTCGACTGGTTCCAGGTGTCTTACCTGTACTGTGACACCACTGATGGGGGTGTGGCCAGAAGTGCTGCATGTTGAAGATCAGACAAAGAACTGATTTTAATGTAGCATCTGATGTCACTTTAAACACTTTTCATTTCTTTATCTCACAGCTGCTGTCATGTTTTTAACTAACTCACTGTCACACTTACTTGATCAGTCTTTTCTGTGGTGGTGGTGGTGGTGGTGGTGGTGGTGGTGAAGATGAGGATGATGATGGTGATGATGAAAATGATGATGATGGTGAATGTGGGGATGATAAGGAAGATGATGATGGTGGTAATGGTGATGATGATTATGATGTTGATGATGACAGCCGTGGTGACCATGATGATGATGAGGATGGAAAGACTATTTCCTGTCTGTGTGCAGGTGAGGAGGTAAAGGATGGAGGTGGAGACAGCGAGGAGAAGAAAGGTAAATGCCCCGCCTCATGTTGACTGTGTGCACAGGTGTTATACCTGTCCTGTTAAGGTGAAGTGTACAAACCAGACCTTCACCTTGTGAAAGCACTGTTCATGGTGGACTAAGACCAGAGTCAGTCTGAGAATCAGGTTTAGAGGGATGAGGATACGTCCAGGAAAATAACTGCATTAACTACTGCTCAGGCAAAGTATATTCACCTGCTGGCCACAACACGCCTGACCACAGGTGAGTGTTGTACTATACTGCCCTCTTCAGGTATAGAGCAGTAGCCTGATTCCAGAGGCAGTGAAGTGCATTTTAAAGGTGCCTTAACCAGAAAATCACATGAAATGACGTGAGACAGCAGCTGCTTAGGTTTGCAAAGGTAGTTAGCTTCAATAGGAGTCTTTTTCTCTATGCTTGGATTAAAATAGGACTGTGTAGCAATGTGAATTACCAATAAAGTCAGTATTTAATCAACATTAAAAAAAATAAAATAAACTATTATTAATACATAAATTTAGTTAATGTTTTAGCCAAGGCTAGCAGTGGCTATCCCAGCTGCTAGCCATCACTTGATATAGCACTCACACTTACTGCAGCCTGAGTAGTAGTACACAGTCAGGGTGTAGTGATACACAGTGTGTAGTAATACCAAGTCAGAGTGTAGTAGCCGACAGTTAGTACTACACCATCAGAGTTCAGAAGTACACAAAGTGCAGTAAAAAGCTGTCATACACAGAGTACAGTTACTACAATTTTTAATTATTGCACATTTGAAGCTGTTTCACAGAAATTCCTCATTTCTGTGGTTTAATATATTTCATAAAGTAAAAGAGATGTCAGATGGTCATGACTCAGTAATGACTCCTGTCTATCTGACAGGACAGTCACACTGGCTCAAGATACTCGTTGGGTGCTGCTGTTTTGTTATTCTTTAATGTACAAAGACTGTTGACCTGTGACCTGTGTGTTGTTTCAGAGGAGAAGGTGAAGGACTACAGGTACTACCTGAGGATGTGGGCCAAAGAGAAGGACCCCAAGACAGAGACGATCAAAGACTTGCCCAGGATGAACCAGGTGAGAAGGAGGTCAGGTTCACATTCAGGTTCGGGTGCAGTTTGAGGTTGAGGGGGAGGTTCAGGTCAGGTTTAGGTTGAGGTTCGGATTAAGGAGGAGGTCAGGTGGAGGTTCAGGTTCAAGGTTAGGTTGAGATGCAGTCACCTGAATGAGCTCACCTGTCTCTCTGTCTCTGTGTGTAGGAGCAGTTCATAGACTTGTGTAAGACTCTGTACAACATGTTTAGTGAGGAGCCTCTGGAGCAGCAGCTCTATCACTCCATCGCCACTGTGGCCAGCCTGCTGCTGCGTATTGGAGAGGTTGGCAAGAAGTTCAACAACGGCAGCAAGAAGCCAGACGATGCTGCCACTCAGGCTCCGGCCCCCGACCCTCAGAGGGAGGACGGGCTTGGTGAGGGGGCATCAGGTGAGTCTCAGGTGTGCCGGGCTCTGGCTGATGCTCAGCTGGAGCCAGCGGCCCTGCAGACATCGGACGAAGAAACCAAAGACGACACATCTGTGTCTTCGTACTCAGTGGTGAGCTCCGGCTCGCTGCAATGCGAGGACATCGCCGATGACACCGTGCTGATTGGTGGTGGTGAGCAGAGGCGGGGCAGTGTGCTGGATGTTGATTGGTCGATCACCTTCGAGCAGGTGCTGGCATCGCTGTTGACAGAGCCGCCGCTCGTTGACTACTTTGAGAAGAAGAGGGACATCGAGAGCAAGATAGCAGCCTGTAAGGCCCAGCGGGCAGTGGAGCGTCAGACAAGCTCCGCCTCCGACCACGAACTCACTCAGCACTCTGTCTGACTCACCTCCTCCTGCCCACCTGACTCACCACCACCTGTCCAACTGACCACCTGAAGCACCTCCACCTGTCCACCAGATCACATAGCTCACCTCCACCTGTCCACCTGACTCACCTCCACCTGTCTGCCAGATCACATTGCTCACCTCCACTTGTCCACCTGACGACCTGACTCTGTCCAGCTTAAAAATCTGATTTTCCAATATGGATCCTTGATGTAAAGATAATCAGCTGATCAGATGATGTCAACTTCTGATTGGAGCACCTGTGCAGGTGACCATACCTTTGTTACAACTCAGCCGTCCTGCAGGTGTTTCACAGTCATGGCCCTTCAGGGACCGGGAGTGGGGGAGGGCTTGTAATGTGAAACAAAGTAATAAACACCTGGATCTTCATTCCAGGTAAGCACAGGCCACGCCTACTTCTGCAGAACTCCAGAATATATTTTTTTTTTTTTTTTGCGGTGGTTCAGGAGTTGGATCAGGAGGTGGATCAGCAAGTGGATCAGCAAGTGGATCTGCAGGTGGATCCGCAGGTGGATTAGCAGGTGGATTAGCAGGTGGATTAGCAGGTGTCTTTGCAGTTAGATGTGTAGAAACTGTCAGAGTCTCTGCAGGATCAGCTGAACTGAAAACTTACAAATTCTAACAGACGAGCAGGTAAAACAGCTGAACAGTGTGCTGACAGAATTACAGAAGCCCCAAAGTCCCAAAACGTGTTATGACTCACAAGGTAAAAAACAAAATGATCTCCATAGTCACGTGATTTCTGTCTATTTTTGAGTTGTAATACCTAATTTTCTTAAAATAGAGAATGTGACCACTCAGTAAAGTAACATCAACATAATACAAACCTGTGAGCAGGTAAACCAGGGTTCAGTCACCTAATAATTTTCTCAACTAGGAAAAAATAAAACTTTATTCTGTCAGTTACATAAAAATGACTGAATGGGGAAATGAACAGTTTCCTGGAGAAAATAAAAATAAACATGTTTAATGTTCAAGTGTTTTAGTTTCCTTCTGTACAGTTCAGATATATTAATTGAATATTAATCATGAGGTTGTATTACCTGAATAAACTTGTGTTTTGGCTCAGGTGAGTTCACACCTGTAGGTTTTCTTTGTGGCGTCACTGAAGCCTTGTATGCCTGTTTCTGATGACATCAGTCCTGTTTACTTTCTGTTGAAAAAAAAAAAAAAAAAAACGATGTCAGAGGACTCTGTTGTCTTCACCGTGTTTATTCACCAATCTGCTTTTAAAATCCATTTTATTGATCAATTATTGATCTGTACTCTGTTGTCTAATAAATACTGAAGGAAATCCACTTTCTTCTGTGCTGTTTATTGATTTAATACAGTATACACAGCCACAGCAACATGTTTATTTTCTGCACATTTCGCATGAAAAAAGCAGAAATGTGTCAGATGGTTTCATGTGTGCAGTATCAGCTCTTTGTTATATGTGTTATTATATTCTAATAAATAGAATTACACTTGTTTAAGATTTGTTGTTTTATGGTTATAGATGAGATGAAACTGAAAAGTACAATCATATCATGCATGATGGTCTCATTTATCTCATATATATATGTATGCATAGCATATATATATATGCTGTTTATCTGCTGAAGGCTCTCTCCCAGTTTGTGGGTCACTGCCCCTTCAGTTGCCGCTGGTACCACCACTGCTGCTTTTACTCCCCACATCTTCTTTAACTCCTCTTTCAGCCTTTGGTTTTCTCTTGTTGCTTCTTCTTGATGTTGCTGTCACTCAGGTTTGCTACGTCTATCACTGCTCCTTCTTCTGTTGTTTGTTTAGCAGGTTTCCCCTCAAGTCCAATACCGTGGGACTGTACGCTAAGTGGACTGAGGGAGGCCGAGAACTGATGAGCATCAGAGCCACTGGCCAGGACGAAACAACTAAGATCCAGGAATACATGATGAAGATACATCCTGAAGAGCCAAGATCCCGTGGGACCTCCAGATCCAGACTGACAAAATGTTGGCGGCTAACCAACCAGACATTGTGTTGATAGACAAACAACAGAAGAATAAAGTAGTGATAGATGCAGCGATCCGAGAAGGAACACAAGAAACTCGAAAAATACCTAAAATAGGAGAAAAGAGAGAAGATGTGAGGGGTAAAGGCAGCAGTGGTACCAGTGGTAATGGGAGCACTGGGGCAGTGACCCACAAACTGGGAGAGAGGCTTCAGCAGATTCCAGGAACAATATCTGAGGTCTCTGTCCAGAAGAGCGCAGTCCCAGGAACAGAACCCCCAAACCCCCAGAACCCTTGAACGGAGGAAAGAGACCCCCGTCCATGGGGGGTGAGAGGTCTTGTAGTTTTGTATAATTATCTACAAAGGAAATGCTATGCAAAGTAATGAATGCAGTATACACAGAGATGTAGTGTAAATGGTAATAGTTCAGGTTGTACATTTATTAATTATTCTGATCAATTACATTCAGAACACACACACATTATGTATCTAAACATACAGCTCAATAAATTTCTCTGCATGTTTAACAGTAACAGCCGTTAAATAAAATGCTACTTCAATCTTCATGTTTATTGTTTTTATCTTATTTTATTTTATCATTACTTTTGCATTGAGTCGGTTCTGTATGTTGCTCACGGTTATAGGTATAGAAGTCCCTGAACCCTACGGTGGCCCTGAAGTGCAAAACGCTAACGCAAAAGAGAAAACACGAACGCAAAAAAGAAAACACAAACGCAAAAGAGAAAACACGAACACAAATGAGAAAACACGAACGCAAAAGAGGAAACACGAACGCAAAAAAGAAAACACAAACGCAAAAGAGAAAACACAAACACAAATGAGAAAACACGAACGCAAAAGAGGAAACACGAACGCAAATGAAAAAACACGAACACAAAAGAGGAAACACGAACACAAATGAGAAAACACGAACGCAAAAGAGGAAACACGAACGCAAAAGAGAAAACACGAACGCAAATGAGAAAACACGAACGCAAAAGAGAAAACACGAACGCAAATGAGAAAACACAACAACAGTAACTCTAACGGAAGAGGTAGGTACCTTCGGGTGGCATGACTTGACGCTGACTGGACGACGTCTCCTGAACAATCCAGCTTCCTTTAAACGACTCTTCAGTGTACGCAAACTTATTTTAATGTTGTGAAAAGTTGACAGCATATCTAGTATGACGTCATATGTATGCCCGGCATCAAAGTACTCTTTGATAATACCAACTAAGTCTGAATCACCAATCGCGCTCATGTTTTGAAACCGATGCGTTGAGGTAGGTTTACTTCCTGGTAAAGAGACGGGCAGTGACGTCGTCCAATCAGCGTCAAGTCATGCCACCCGAAGGTACCTACCTCTTCCGTTAGAGTTAATGTTGTTGTGTTTTCTCATTTGCGTTCGTGTTTCCTCTTTTGCGTTCGTGTTTTCTCATTTGTGTTTGTGTTTTCTCTTTTGCGTTTGTGTTTTCTTTTTTGCGTTCGTGTTTTCTCATTTGCGTTCGTGTTTTCTTTTTTGCGTTCGTGTTTTCTTTTTTGCGTTCGTGTTTTCTCATTTGCGTTCGTGTTTTCTTTTTTGCGTTCGTGTTTTCTCATTTGCGTTCGTGTTTTCTCATTTGCGTTCGTGTTTCCTCTTTTGCGTTCGTGTTTTCTCATTTGCGTTCGTGTTTCCTCTTTTGCGTGTGTTTTCTCTTTTGCGTTTGTGTTTTCTTTTTTGCGTTCGTGTTTCCTCTTTTGCGTTTGTGTTTTCTTTTTTGCGTTCGTGTTTTCTCATTTGCGTTCGTGTTTTCTCATTTGTGTTCGTGTTTTCTCTTTTGCGTTTGTGTTTTCTTTTTTGCGTTCGTGTTTTCTCTTTTGCGTTAGCGTTTTGCACTTCAGGGCCACCGTACTGAACACCTCTTCAGGTGTATTTAACCAGCAACGTCATTCAAACTGAATCCCTCTGTTCATATGAAGCTGCTGGATGGAATGAGTCTAAATCAAATAATACGCACCGAGTGTACGAACAAAGTAAAAGAGGAAGTTCAGAAGCACGCGGAGGAAATATGTTTATTGTTTGAGAAACAGAATCGGTGCTGTTGTCCTCCGGCCTGCAGGAGGCGCTCTGCTCTAACACAACAGTCACTCTGCCGCCGCTCTGACGTACGGTGTGGCGTCACCGAGATTCAATCAGACCCGGGAAAAAGTCAGCTGGAGGACCGGGACCAGAATCAGAACCGGAGTCGTCTAATATCTGTCCGTCATGGTTCAGGAGTTTCACGTCCTCAGGTGTTTTTCTTGTCAGACCTTCCAGGTGCAACAGGTAACAAATACACTCGAGATAAACTGAAGTACATGCTAAAGGCTAACAGACCGGCTAAAGGCTAACAGCAGCTTTGAACAGCTAGCCAGGTTAAAGAGCAGCGTGTCGGTTTCTTTTTTGCTTAGTATGAAAATGAATTTAATGTGTTTTAGAAGACAAAAGAGCACAAATTCAGAGCAGCAAATGACCGTTTTGTAAAGCTCTTTTAAAACACAATTACATAAATAACTATAACTGTATGTATAGATAGATAGCTAGCTAGCTAGATAGGTGTGTGTGTGTGTGTGTGTGTGTGTGTGTGTGTGTGTGTGTGTGTGTGTGTGTGTATGTATACAGTGCCAGTCAAAAGTTTGGACACACCTTCTCATTCAATGGTTTTTCTTTATTTATTTTTTTTCTACATTGTAGTTTAATACTTAAGACATCCACACTGTGAAGGAACACATATGGAATGATGTAGTAAACAAAAAAGTGTTAAACAAACCAGAATATGTTTTATATTTTAGATTCTTCAGCAGCTGCCTTTTGCTTTGATGACAGCTTTGCACACTCTTGCGCTACGTTTACACATAGCTGGCTATTTTCATAAACGGACATTTCACCCTCTCCGTGCACACGGGTCCGTTTTCAGAGAACTAACCCAGTGTTTCTCAATTCCGGTCCTCGGGCCCCCCTGCCCTGCATGTTTTAGATATTTCCTGCTCCAATTCAAATGAGTGGCTCGTTATCAAGCTACTGCAGAGCTTGATGACGAGCCGATCATTTGAATCAGCTGTGGTGGAGGAGGGAAACATCTAAAACATGCAGGGCAGGGGGGCCCGAGGACCGGAATTGAGAAACACTGCACTAACCCGTGTATGTATGCTGTCGACGCTGGCGGTGACGTGGACTGGCTCTTCTTGTTGGGGGTCAACTGCTACTCTGAATGCACCAATGATCACCATAGCCCAATAAAATGGAAACATAGGTCGCACTTTTGGCGCAGGTGCAAGTTCTGGCATATAATGTGATGTTGGCTACCTAAAACTCGGTTTTTCTCCATTTACACGCAAACATGCAACCAAAGTTTTCCAAAATCTCCACTCTGGCCTGAGTTTTTAGAATGCATCATTTTCAGAGGCGAATTCTCCATTTGCGTGTAAACTAAGGGCACAAATGAAGGGAAATGTCTCTGTTTTTCAGAATGTCCGTGCACGTGTAAACGGGGCTTAGGTCACCTGGGAGGGTTTTCAATGAACAAGTGTGCCCTGTCAAGAGTTAACTTCTGGAATTTCTTGCCTTCTTAATGTGTTTGAGACCATCCGAACCACTCAACTAAGTAAAGAGAAAGGACAGTTCATCATTACGTACGACATGAAAGTCAGTCAATCTGGAAAATTTCAAGAGCTTTGAACATAACCTCAAGTGCAGTCACAAAGACCATCAAACACTATGATGAAACTGGCTCTCATGAGGCCCGCCACAGGAAAGAAGACCAAGAGTTGCCTCTGCTGCAGACGATAATTCATCAGAGTTACCGTCGTCAGAAACCGCAAATTAACAGCAGATTAGAGCCCGCATAAATGCTTCACAGAGCTCAAGTAGCAGACACATCTCAACGTGAACTGTTCAGAGGAGACTGCTGGAATCAGGCCTCCATGGTCGAATTGCTGCAAAGAAGCTACTTCTGAGGAAGACCACGAAGAAGAAGAGAATCGCTCGGACCAGGAAGCACAAGGAATGGACCAGTGGAAATCTGTCCTTTCCTCTGATAAGTCCAAATTTGACATTTTTGGATCCACCGGCCACGTCTTTGTGAGACACAGAAAAGGTGAGTGAATGGTTTCTACATGTGTGGTTCCCACCGTGAAGCATGGAGGAGGAGGTGTGATGGTGTGGAGGTGCTTTGCTGGTGACACTGTTGGTGATTTATTCAAAATTCAAGGCACCCTTAACCAGCATGGCTGCTGCAGCGACATGCCATCCAACAATGACCCAAACACACCTCTGGGCCATGTAAGGGCTACCTTACAAATCTTTAATGAACTGCATCTCAGGAGGAATTTGGGTGACATTGAGCAAAGCTCCTAAAAACATTTTTTTCAACGTCACGTCACATAAAGGAGTGGCTCAGTGTGCAGAAGCAGGTAGTTGCAAGTGTGAGCAGCTGGAGTTTTGCATCATGTTGAATTGTGGTGTGCAAAAGGTCCCATGTTTTTTACAGCTTGTTGAACTCATCTGTGTTCACCTCAGCAGCAATGCTGCCTCTGATTGAGCTTATTTTGTTCTTGAATAACGATGAAGTTCTTCACAGTTTGATGTAGAGACCTGTGGACAGATGGGGGCAGCACTGAGCAGATGGTCAGTAGTAAAGAGTAATATTCTAGAGTTCCCAGAATGCTCTGTAATCATCTTGGAAAAGTAGTCCTTTCTTGTCAGACGTGTTGGTTTGTTACAGGCAGTCGGGCTCTTAGTGTGTGTTCTTTCTCTTTCTCATTCTCTTCATCTCATTAAAGCTGGGATTCTGTCAGTCGAGCTCTTAAACCTTTAGTGGAACGACACTATTTAAAGCGGTCGACGTGGTGTTGTTGAAATGTACAGAGCAGTCGGCTGTGAGACTCGAATGATCTCATAATATGAAAGAGCTTTGCTTCAGCCTTGTCATGAAGGATCGTCTTTGAACCAGAAATTCCCTTTTAGTCTTTGTTAAGATTAGTTTGCCATCAAAAATACAGACTGACTGTCAGAAAGAGCTCATTCTGATACTGAAACATTGTCCATGTTTAACCCTGCTGTCCGGGATGTGTACATGCTGATGAGCGATGAATGATGTCATGTTTGTTATTGTTCACCTCCCTGCAGGCGACATGAAAATGAGCTTTCAGTGATATCTGTGTGATGCATCAGATATATTGTTATGAGAAAGAATTAATTAAGATATATAACTTTATTGATCCCATGCTGTGTTTTTTCTGTCAGGTGAAGAAGGCGAACAGGTGGACATGCAAATTGTGTGGAGAGAAACAGTCGCTGCTGAAGGTCAGCTGGTTTTTGGTCCCTGATCTCAGGGTGGTGTGCCATAATTATGAATTCATATTGATGATTTTATTGATATTGATGCAGTTAATATCTGTTAATATCTAAACGTGCAGATCACAACAATTTGTTAATTATTTTCTCTATTCATGGGTGAATCATGAGTCTATAAGATATCAGAAAATAATCAAAAATGCCTGTCAGAGTTCCTCAGAGTCTCCAAATGTCTTGTTTTCTAATACAATGATGATGTAAAACAATGAAAACAGCAGTAAAACTCTGTAAACGTGAGGTCACAACCACAGGACTGCTGTCAGCAAGTCGTCAGAGTTGTGAAGACAGAACATGTTATTACCTGTGTCACCCCATTGGACTGTGTGCTGATTGGTTGACAGGAGTTTGGGCGGGGCTCTGGGGCCGACTGCAGACGCCATGTTCAGAAGCTGAATGCCATGAGAGGAGCCTTGATGGAGGAGCAGGAGCACAACATCCAGCTGCTAAAGTAACCAACCTCTCCTGCAACACACGTAGCTCCTTTAAAACAAACGTCCATCAGCCTTCAGGGGACATTTCGCCACGTTTCATGTGGACGTCCAATCAGTTTTGATGGCAAATGTAGTCGACTGAAGCAATAAATTCTTCAGCATGTGCATTGTCCAAAATTACGAGTTCTCCTCCTCCCACAGCTGCACTGGCAGCACTTTCATGTACCAGGATGCATTGCACACGAGCTTCTGACGCCCACGCTCACATCGCTGTGTGTCGTGAGGAATTACTTTGTTCCTGGTCCAGAGAATCCTGTCACTCAAACCTTTGTACTTTATAAGTGAAGAGAATGTCCACACCTGCCCACAGGTGGAGACGATAAATCCAAACATCATTAATGACATCATCAAATGACGGCGCTGGAAGAACATTCCACTCTCACTTTAGCTCGCTCACTTACTGTTCACATGAAACATGCCGAAGATCCTGTTCAGCTGTTCTCACCTGGATATACAGGTGAGAACAGCTCTTTACTTACTCGGGTATTCTGATGCTCTGATGGTTGTTAATAGGATGCAGGTTGAGGAAGACGGGGAGCCTGAGAAGCACCGAGCCGACCAGGTGACACCTCACACACGCGCACACACACACACACAGTTTTTCTGGTTTAGTGTTCTGAAACATGTTCGTACTCTGAGCTCTGTTTCTGTCCGGTTGCTTCCAGGTGACCCAGACTCAGGTGAGCTGCTGGAGCAAATACCTGGATGCACCAGAGGAGGCGGAGCCAGCGGAGGAGGAAGAGGAGCGCGTTTTGACAGACGAGCAGCAGCTCCATGGCAACGGCGTGATTGACAGGTGTGACTTGAGAGAGTGTTGAGTTGTTACAGGCCGAGGCCACCTACCTGTCAGTCAACATACCTGTGAGAGGCGGGCCGTGTTTTATGAAATGCATGTTAAAAAAGTCAAATTTTATCTCTCATCACAGACACAATTTAGTTTCCAGCTGAGCTCAGAATGAGCGATGACGTTTCACAAGAAGACAGGAATAGACGAGAGGAAGGAGGCAGGCCTCTTGACTCAGAGGCAGAACAACTCTTCTGATTGGATAAATGTGCCAAAGTTTGACATGACTCATCAAACGCATTTTCTTCCAGGAACAAAATGAACACACAGTTAAACATACGCCATGATTTTTAACCTTCCTGTTGTCTGACAGGAAGTGGAAGCGAGGAAGAGGATGGACAGACGGAAGAGAGGACGGTCAGACACCTGAACAGGTGACATGCTGACATCACTGACAACATTACCACTGACAAACTTATGTCACTGGACTTCCTGTTAGTTAAGTGACAGAGGTGGAGTCTCTGCTAAGCTAAGCTAAGCTAAGCTAACAGTTTAGTATCTGCGTGCTTTTCCACATCAACCAGCAGAGGTTTGAGTCACAGCTGTTAATAAATCAGTAAATTAATATTTTTGGGTGTGAACGTACAGGTACAGGTGTGATGATGATGATGATGATGATGATGATGATGATGATGATGATGATGTCACAGTCAGGTACAGGTGTGATGATGATGATGTCACAGTCAGGTGCAGGTGTGATGATGATGATGATGATGATGATGATGATATCACAGTCAGGTACAGGTGTGATGATGATGATGATGTCACAGTCAGGTGCAGGTGTGATGATGATGATGATGATGTCACAGTCAGGTACAGGTGTGATGATGATGATGATGATGATGTCACAGTCAGGTACAGGTGTGATGATGATGATGATGTCACAGTCAGGTGCAGGTGTGATGATGATGATGATGTCACAGTCAGGTACAGGTGTGATGATGATGATGATGATGTCACAGTCAGGTGCAGGTGTGATGATGATGATGATGATGATGTCACAGTCAGGTGCAGGTGTGATGATGATGATGATGATGATGATGATGATGATGATGATGATGATGTCACAGTCAGGTACAGGTGTGTGACAATAGACTCCAGCTCCACAGAACATGTTGGACTTTTCCTTTAAACGATCAATTTAACATTCTGACTTTCATCTACAGTCAAATTGGTCCAGACTAACGAAGAACCCTGTCAGACCCTCAGCCACAACCAGACCCACCAGTCTGAACCACACCAGTCCTCCCAGTAAGAAGAGCATGAATGCTACCAGTGTGAGTGGCGGCTCATTGACCAGGTGGGCGTGTTTCCTCCGTTCTGACTGTCAGGTGAATGAGGAGAGGGAGGAGCCTTCGCTCAGTGGGACTCAGTCGGTGGGTGGAGGTGCCTCGCTGTTCTGTAATGACATCATCCATCAGACCCCGCCCCCCACCCAGCCCCGCCCCCTGCTTCCTGTTTCCTCCATGTTTGAGAGCGGTGAGGACTTCAGCTTTGACGAGTTTCTGACAGCTGACAAGTTGTAAACCAGGCGATGAATCGATCAATCGCTCTGAATGAAATATTGATCCATTCACTGAATGTATTCTGTCTACCATGATTTTACTGTAGTTTTATACTTTTACTTACTTTACTACTATACTTGCACTTTTTGCAGTATTTCTCCTCCTTTGTATATTCTGACTGTTCAATACCAAAATGGGCTAAATGAACAGATTTACTGATCAGACGAGATTAAAGTTTAATAAGTCCAACAGGCTCAGTTCTGCATGTTTTTATTATTCAGATTAAGACAGGACAGCAACATCAGTAAAAAGAAAGTGCACAGTAATCAATCAGTCAGTTAAAGTATTGATTAATGAGACAAAGTATTGATTAGTAACAGTAATCAGATGACAGATTAGAAATTTGGATTACAGGAAACAACAGGGCGTATAAATCATGCTTCGATGTCATTGGTTTAGTATAGATGATGTGTCAGCAGTGACATCATGATGACATCAGGGCTGGTGTGGGCGGGGCTGTTTGGCGTACTGGATGGCATCGAGTGCTGCGCCAATGTCGAAGTTTTTGGCCTGAAGGAGACGAGTCAACCAGCCGCCTTCATCGGTGAAGCCCATCGACAGCATGAGAGACAGAGACTCCACCAGGCGGGGGTCGGCCTCTGTGAGGGGGGTCAGAGGTCAGCAGGGACATTGTGCACAAGAATCCCACAGATCAGGGGAAGATGTGGTCTTACCTTGGGGCAGGTGGGGGTACAGAGCAGCCTCCTTCAGACCTGTTGGACCCTGCTCTTCTGGCGGGAAGACCTGGTTCTGGTCCCTTGGCTGGAGGGACTGCAGCTCTCCAGTAGAGGGGTCCACCTCTCGGGGGCTCAGGTGAGTCCACTCCTCATCGGAGTCTCTGCACACCTGAGGGGCAGATTCACCTGTTACGATGGTCTGAGCAGGACCAGGTTTAGATTTAGACCGGACTAATGAACCAGCTGCTTCGTTTCCACGGTAACACAGTCAGACTTTAGCAGGTGAACCTGAGGTACCAGCCACAGCCCCCCCAGGCCCAATTGAATATCAGTTATTCACTGGTGACATTTTTCTTTTCTTGATCTCTTATTTCCATCATTAACTTTCATTATTGATATTGGCGTTGTTTGAATTTCTCTGAAACGTTAATCTGATAAAGACGTCACACTCATAATCTGGATTATTCAACACACACATTCTGCCAGGAGAACTGCTTCCTGTGTGTCTGAGCAGGTGTTTGTCAGAGAGATGGAGATCGACCCCTGGACTACAGATCAGCCCCTCCCACCCTTTCTGATTGGCTAGGCATTAGAGATGCTGCTGATGTCACATCAAAGATCAATAAAATATAAATAAATTAATAATCAAACTTATTTTGTTCCTTTACACAAATGACTTTCATTATAGAACTGATAAACGTACATATGAGATATTGATTATTGGTACTTCTCACTGTCAGTAAAGAGATTCTTAACTGATGATCATCACCTCCTGTGTGCAGTGCATTGTGGGAGAATAGTGTCCATCACCAGGACAATAAAAAACTGAACTGTGTCAACTTTATTTGTAAAACGCTGCTGAGGTTACAGGGCCACTGCAGAGTCTTGAAACATCTTTAAAAAGCCTTGGAAGTAATTGAAAAGTTACATTTTGAGTCACAGCTTTGGAAGTTCATGATCAACTGACCTTTGACCCCATGCTGGCTCCGCCTTCACTGTCAGCTCCACCCTCACTACTGACCCCGCCCCCATTGTTGGCTCCACCCTCACCACTGGCTCCGCCCGTCTCCATGTCTCTTTCCACCCCCCCACTCTGAGAGGGAGGGCTCACCTTCGTCCTCTGGCCCTCGTGTTCCACATCGATGTCCACGTCGATACCTGTACACACACATGACATCACTACCTTGCACCTGTTCACTCACAGCAAACAGCTGCCAATCAGAAACCTGGACTGATCTCAGGTGTTGACAGTGACATCACTCACCCAGCGGGCTCAACATGGCCGCCACGCCCTCGCCGATGTTCTTCAGGAAGTCTACATTGGCCTGAGAGGCTACAGAGAGAGGTCAGAGGTCACTGATGATGTCATTAATGATGAACAATTATTCATGATCATTAGAACGTTCATTTATCAGTTTATTGACTTCAGTTTTCAAAGAAACTGAGAATTACAAACTTGTTATAACAGAGTTTCTAACACTGACCAGAAGGGGCGCTGCCTCCAGCAGAAGGTCTGGAGGATCCAGGCTGATCTTGGTCCTGGTCCTGGTCCTGGTCTGCACTCAGGTTCTGAGCATGGCTCAGGTTCTGGTTCCACATGCAGTGTCTCATCCTCTTCATCCACTTCCCCCGAGGAAACCACTGCAGCAGACAGTAAAGGGACAGTTCACCAAAACATCCCGACAGTCACAGGTCAAATATCTGCCCACGCCCACCACTGATGTCACACAAAATCTGCTCTGTAGTTTCTCTGCACCTTCATCATCATCATCATCATCTCACAGATGTTTTCTGAAAACAGTGATGTCATTTTGTATTAATTACAGAGGAAACAGTTCTTACAGTTCCAATTTATATTTAAATTATTGATCTTTATGTCAAAAATCAGCTGAAAATGAAAAACATTCACAATGCTGAATTAAACCGGTTGAATGAGTCAGAACAGTAAAGCTTCCACTTGTCTAACTGTGATGGAACAAATACGTCAGGCTCATCTCATCAGCTTCAGGGTCATTGGATCATTGGGTTGTTGGGTCGTTGGGTCGTTGGATCAGGGTTGTTGGGTCGCTGGATCATTGGGTCGTTGGGTCATTGAGTCGTTGGGTCAGGGTTGTTAGGTCGCTGGATCATTGGGTCGTTGGGTCACTGGGTCGTTGGGTCATTGAGTCGTTGGGTCAGGGTTGTTGGGTCACTGGATCATTGGGTCGTTGGGTCATTGAGTTGTTGGGTCAGGGTTGTTGCCCCTCACCTGCAGTGGGTGCCAGATGGGCAGCAGAGCATGCTCAGTGTGCGTCCCTCGAGCCTGGCAGGTGGAGCACAGGTCGTAGTTCGGACAAACCGAACACTTGAAGCGAGTTCCCACCACGGGACCGTCACATCCATCACAGGTGACGTTAGGGTGGAGGGCGGGGGGCGGGGTCATGTGAGGGGGTGGGGCCTGAGGAGCTCCGGGTGGCGGAGGAGGAGGGTGGCCAAAGATGAACGGAGGGAAGGCGTGAAGAGGAAAGTCTCGACGGTGCTCCTTCTTTTCTGAAAGAGTTCAATCAAACTTTATTAAAAACAAAGTTTGCACTTTGTCACAGTTTTGATTAAATCATTTTAAAAAATGTTTCTTGACATCTTGTCATGTTACACTGATTCTGTGTTGTAATTGGACTTTGAGAATAAAAGCTAGTCTCTAAAAAAAAAAAGTTTCCTCCCAAATTTTTTTTCCTTCCCTCCTTTATCAGTGATGAAGGTGACATTCAGGTCAGGTTGTGTGTTTCTACCTTTGATGAAGAGGCGGAAGGTGGAGTCCTTCATGCAGGCCAGACCCATCATCAGCTCATCATCAGAGGAAAACGCCACCAGGTCTCCATCTTCATCTGAAATATGCACACATCATCATCATCATGATCATCAAGTGACATTTAACTCATGTTTGTTTCAGGTAGTTAATTTCCAAGTTTTTACATTTTCAATAGAAAATCATGCAGCTGTCAAGTGAACATGAACGGAATAAAGTTCACGTGAGCTGACCCCCCCCCCAGCAGGTGTCAGTGGGCACACCTGAGTTCATACAGAACTTGTAGCTTCTATTTAAAGCATCATTTTGGGGGGTTTGTCTCAAACACCTGAACTGATTTCACTGTGCAGAACTCCCCCTAATAAACAGCTGATTTTAGCTCGGGCTGAAGGACTTCACGTTGATCATGTCATGTTTTTACATTTAGAACTTAATGAAATGTTGAAGCTGAACTTTTTCTACTGACGTGCCCCCCAGTCTGTCGGATATTTAGAGTATTTTGAAGAGTTTTGCTTCGTACCTCTGTAGTACATGTTGAAGCCGTTGTTCTTCAGATTACTGAACACTCCTGCGGTTTTCGTGCTCAGATACTCGAAACTGCAGGAAACGTCCTGATCCACAGCGAACCTCCGGACCTCTTTCACCGACTCGTCTTTGCCCAACAGGTAGGCCTTCACCGTCACCGACATGTCGTTCCAGGTACTGGGCACGCGGCAGATTATGAACCAGACCGAACCAGACTTCGACTTCCAGACACTCAAAGTGAGAAAGTTTGTGACGCAGCTTTAAATCCTCTCTGCCTCCCTTCTGTTTACTTCCGTGATCAACGTCACTATCGTCAGGAGAAGTAAATATTGACGCGGCCTCTCATTGGTCCGCTGACGGAGTCCCGCCCAGCGGACCAATGAGAAGCCGAGGAGTGACTCTGCACTTTCATGGAATTCCCCCTCTCAGTCACCTGACCAACCAGGTTTAACCGGAACGAAGTTCGTCTTGAAGAAAATAACGCTGAGTCATCGTTACGAGAGACACGATGGAGGATTTTTGATCAAGTTCAAACTCTGGAATTTTAACAGCGACGTGTGAAATGATTAATAAGTTGTTCAATCAGACAGAACAGCTTAAATATGAATCAATAAATCAACAAATCAATTTAGCTCTATAACAGATCAGAAATGTAAAGAAGTAAAAACAAATAAGAAATATGAATTAATGGACGATTTCATGTTTTACTTTAGAGAATATTGATCAGAAATAAGATCAAACGCGTAAAAATCAGATATTCTGTAAAGATGGAATATTCATTTGGGATTTCTGGTCAAATGGTTCTATTTCGAAAGCTTTGAAAAAATTAAATTCAAATAAATATTATGTCCATGAATCTCGATCATACGTCATTAAACAAGTGAGAGAAAGTATTTACAAAACGTAAATTAGTTCAAAAGAAACAAAAACAACAGATTTTAAATATCTGAAAACAATTTCTTTGCTTCATTTTTGTAAACAGCTGTTCATTGTGTTTATGGGATTTGGATCAATAAAGTTATTGATCTGTGTTTGTCACTCTTTGCTCATGACTTCAGATATAAATCGGTTTTATTTTGGGATCTATGAGCCTCTTGTCTTGTTTTTGTTGTTGTTCTAGAAGTTGCTCAGGTGTGACATCACCCTGCATGGGAGCAGCAGCCAATCAGAGCTTGTGTCCGGTGATTGTGAGTCATCAGTCTTATGACCTGCAGTGGAGAATCTGAAGTGACTCATGAACACAAACTGATGAGACAATAAAACTACAGGAGGGTCTGACATCCCATAATGCATCACTGTGCACCGACAGCTGTTGGAGGGTGAAATTTAAATAGAACAGCAGCAATAAATCAACATGGAACTAAATACTTTTACTCTGTTACTCTACTAAAGTACCCTCCTGCCATTTTCTGCTTCTTCATACTTTTGGTTCTGAGATTATTCATACAAATCATAATTCTAATTATAGAATAAATGACCCAGAAGTATAAAATAAACATCTTTTCCAGCTGCAACATTTAAGTGTTAATTACGTTATTATAATCCAATAATATGTTTTATTCAGAGTATTTTTATTTTTGGTATTTTATTGTTGTTGTATACAACTGTATACTTCTGTAAACTACTGCACATGATGATTGTAATACAACCAAGACTCTAAAAAGAATCAATCATCAATAATCAAACTGTTCACTGACAGCAGCTTCATGTGTTCATCTTCTTCATCCATCATGTGTTCACAAAGTGGTGACGCTGGAAATAAAATTTGACATTAAAAATGTTTTTTTCATTTTGATGTTTTTCAGACAATCTTCTGATTTTACTTTTTTCAACGAGTTTCTTTATCCTGTCAGTCATTTTCAGTTTTGGCTTTCTGTCACAGTTGCCGTGGAGACAAGAGCAGCCATCATGATATGAATAATCTGATCTGCATACTAATGAGAAAACCCCTCCTCTGCAGGTCCACGCCCATCTGACATCACCACACACCTGTCTAAAATTTTGGAAATCATTTTTAGAGTTTCAGTTTTTCAGTGGAATTTTTTTCAGTTTTATTTTCAATGCTGACGTTTAGCCCACGTCACCGTTTGATGCTCTAAACTGAACAACTACCTGCTGCTGTCACCTGCTTTGTCTACATGCTGTTTCTGGTGGTGTTGGTTTGCGTCAAGTACACCTGGTTACCTGTGTGCTCTCTGACTCACCTGGTCTCTGTTTGTGATGACGTTTCAGTTTCAGATGGAAACAGAAAAAATTTCACAGAATTCAATAAAATTTATTTCTACTTTGACACATTTCATCAGCCACAATAAAAAACAAGGTCCAGCCCAAAAAACAGACAAACAAAAACAGAATTCTGAGCTGAAAGCTAAAGAATAAACTATACCAAAGATATTCAATATGATCAATAATATACATTAATCAATAAAGTCAATTATCACTCAGAATGCAGCTCTGACAGAAAGTCTTTTGTTTCTACAGAAAAAAAAAAAATCAGCAGCAAAAAAACTGAATGATGTCATTGATGATGTCACTGAAAAAAGCAGCAGCTCAGGTGTGTGATGATGTCAGATGTAGAGGGGATGGTACTGCCGGTGGGTCAGTCTCTTCCGACAGGTAGGACAGGTGTGTGATGATGTCAGAGCGTCTCTCAGACACTGGCTGCAGAACACGTGACCGCATTTAGTGGACACAAACAAACGGCCGCTCTCTATGATCTGTGAAGGAAAGAACAACCAGCCAGTCAGAGCACAGGAGCCTACCTGCTGTCCAGGTGTATGACAGGTATGTTTGAGTCTCACCTCAGAGTAGGAGTCCAGGCAGATGGGACAGCTGATCGTGCCCGGAATCGACCTGAGGCACAGAGAGAGACACATGCGGGTAGTTAGCAGGGAGCAGTCTATTACCTGGAGCTGATTTAAAGGGTTTATACACACACACACACACAGACATTTATATATATATGCAGTAACATGCATGCGTTGCCGGCCCGGCTGCCAAAAGGACCGTGGACGCCTCAGGACGCCATCACTAACGTCTTTAGATGGCAAACAGTTGTTTGCTGTACAGAAGCTTTAAAAACAACGCTAGCTGGGTCCAGCAGATCAGTCTATTACCTGGATGAGCTGTTGGTGTGTAGCGATGACATCACTGCGGCGTTGAGGACAGAGGGCGTGTCCTCGTCTTCATCGCTGCTGACGACGTAACTCTCGCCTGTGGTGACTCTGCTGTTCTGAGGACCTGATGGAGGACACCCAGACAAATGTTGAACTGTTTCTTCAGTGAACCTTAATTTCAACATGTCGACTGAAACTCAGACAGAATAAAGTTTTACCTTCGTCCAGCAGCTTGACCGTCGCAGCAGAACAAACACAAAGAGCAGAAGAAGAAGTTTGATCAGTTTTTTCCTCGAACAACAAAACTGTGCGTTTCGTTGCGTACTGTGTGTCATCGTTCGCAGTAATACTGCAGAATTTGTAATACGATCGAATACTTCGTGTCGTGATCAGAGTAGCATACAGACATGTTGACGTGATGACGTCATACCGTTAGCTCTGAACACAGCGGCTTTGATTCCACAAACAAACAACAAACCACGTTAATATGTAAGAAGATGCAGCGGAGAAGGGCAGAGTCGTCCAGAGTATCTGGTGAGCGTAGAAATACCTCAAAGTATCATCATAATATTTTAGGGCCCTATCGCCCAAATTTCCTGTGTGTGTACTACTAGTGTGTATTAGCTCTTACCAGTACTGAGTCGTTGTTGGTCAGGTCGACCACTGCAGCTTCTGATCCCTCACGGGTCAGATCCACCACCTCCTCCACACCTGAACACACACCAGTTATTGATTATTGATCAGATCTGATAATGCTAATCAATAACAGAGCACCGATCTGTACTGACTGTCCTCAGTGTTGTCCATCACATCGATGGTCTCTGTGGGGGGGGCAGGGTCACCAGCAGACGTCCTGCTAGTGTTAGCTGGTCTGTTAGATGGTCTGTTAGCTGTCCTGTTAGCCGCTCTCCTAGCTGCTCTGTTAGCATTAGCCCCTCTGCTGGTCTTGGTGCTGGGTCTTGAAACCAGAGGACTTCCTGTGGTCCTCTTCCTCTGAGCCTAAACACACACACATCATATCACAGACTCATGACATCACAGCAGTGGGTTGGGCTTCATTCACCTGAACAGGTGACAGCTTTCTCCTGTCTGTCTGAGTCACCTGCTGCAGTCTGCTGCTGACAGTGCAGATTGCAACCACTTGACCTCCCCTTCCTCTCCCTCCCTACGGTGACCAAGAAACTCAGAAAAAACACTTAAGTCCTTCTGTGGAGTCAGTGTTTGGTTTGTCCGTTGTGGGCTCCTGTAGAAGCATGGCAATGCAACATGGCGGACTCTGTGAAGAGTAGCTGCTCCCTCTGTAGAGATGAAGAGCTCAGAAAGATCACTAAGAGCTCGGAGGATCCACCAAAGATAACGTTTGAATGGCTGCAAAGATCTTACTTTTATTTTCATTCATCTTTATATATTCATCGCTAACCGCACTGCTGTAAGCTAGTGACAGTTAGCTCAGTTAGCCGTGCAGCCATCAGCTAACGGGTGTCCAGAGGGCGGCCATTACGGGCAAGGAGAAGCAGCATTTAGAGGTGGAATATTTTAACATGTAACTCCAGAACAGCTGCTAAAAAGACGGTTTGATGAGTTTGTTTCTATGGAGCTCGTTTAAGTTCAAATAGAATTTGTAATTTTAATCTGGGAATGTTTTAAACTAAAATTCTGACTTCCATATTATATATTTCACCTCTAAACAAAGTTGATTGATGCATTAAATTGATGTTGAATTAAGCCGTCAGATAAAATCTATTAAACACTTGATGAAATTATGAAAACACATGTTCAAATTAATTAAATGCCATTTCGTTCCATTTAAGACTTCTGTTCCTGAACATGAGTCAATATTTATTTCACAATCTCTGACACAGACCAGTCAACCAATCAGCTCACTCATGAAATGTGATGTCATCATGATGTCATCCTTCCCACTCAGCTGCTTTGTGAAAACATCTCAAGGCGACACTCAGAAGCACTGACCTCAGGTCAGATCTGAGTAAAGACGACTTTGACAGAAACTGAACTTTACATCATTGAAACAGAAGAAGAAGAAAACTTACAGAGCTGCTCATGTCGAGACTGAAGACGCTGCAGAGGAGACAGAGACAGATGGATCAGATAGTCAATTCAACGTTGGGGGGGGCGGACCTTGTGGACTGAACCTTTGTGCTGACTGGACTGAAGCATTCATGTCATATCTGACGTTTTCAGTTTATTCTCTTTGTCCAAGATACAAGACAGAAATCATTCCAGCCCTCACTTTACTTACAGATCTGCCATTCATGTTCAGACAATCCTGCGTACAACTGCGCATGAAACAAAATTGCACACTTTAGGACCTCGCTCATCCCGCCAACAAGCACCAGCATCAACAGATGAAAAGAATGGCATAAAAACACAACAGGACCCGAAAAAACGTGTTGAAACACTGAACGCAGGAAATACTTTCAGGTCTGAATGAAGATATACGAGGGAATCACTTTAGTTTTTGGGCAAGTCAGAGTGAAATCAGTGTTACTGGGTGAATATCATCTGTGATAAAATCCAACTGACTAATCGATTTTCTTATCAGCGTTCTGCTGAACAAATGATCTGCTCTGTTAAATCTAAAGCGTCGACGTGACCTGAAGGTATGTAGGCTCCCTACAGACAGAACCTGTCCAGAGCAGGTGTGCAGCATCAGTTACCATGAAGAGCTAGCCAGGTTAAAAAAGAAAATCCAATATCTGGCTGTGGGCTCAACATACCTGTTAAACCATTAATCTGCCTTTGTAGTACCAAACTCTTTAATCTACAGAGACGAAATAATTCCCCAAAGAGCAGACACGATGAGGAAATTCCTCCTTTAACAGGAAGCAGACATGACGAGGAAAATCCTCCTCTGACAGCAAGAACCCTTGAGCAGAACCAGGCTGTGGGTGGGCGGCCGTCACAGAGACAGAGATGCAAACCAACAACAACAGCTATGATAATGATAGAAATATGACTAATAATAAGAAAATACTTAAGAATAATATCACTATATAATAATTGTATATGCATACTTGAATATATGGTAGTAAATGGTAGTATTTGTACATAAACACAGCAGACCTCTGTGTCACAGCAGAGTCCATCCACAGATGGAGAAACAAACACTAAGATAAGTGAGTTTCATCTGTCTGACTGTAAACATGAAGCCCTGAACACACCTGACGGTTCTGTTAGCATCAAACTAACACACCTGACGGTTCTATTAGGATCATGCTAACAGAACACACCTGGCGGTTCTGTTAGCATCATGCTAAACAACCACACAGCATACATCTCGTTAGTTAAAATCAAACACACTGACGTTAGCACTCAGCTAGCTCGCAGCCGGCAGTAGCAGGTGTGGTGCTCAAATCTGTTCCCCTTCATAAAGTGTCTCCTGTCGCAGTAATCTCTGATAATTAACGTTATTTAAAAAAAGTAATTCGAGTTTTAATCGGAGGTCAAAGGACCGACGGAGATATACGTTTTTGGTTTTTTTTTACACAATACCGGTACCAACAGTTAGCGGTTAGCATCGACCAGTCAGCAGATCTTCACTCACCGTCGGTCTGTTTTCTCTCCTGTTAGCAGTTAGCCGCTGTGTGGTTTAACGGGTTTAACGGCTGCATTGACGTTCACAGACATTACAGCCTAAACATAAACTGACTGATTTATTCCCGCCGAGCAGCTGATGCTAATGTTTCCTCTTCCTCCTCTTCCCCCTCCTCCTCCTCCTTCTTCTTCTTCTTCTTCTTCTTCTTCTTCTTCTTCTGCTTCTTCTGCTGCTGCTGCTGCTGCTGCTGCTGCTCCTGCTCCTCCTGCTGCTTCTTCTTCTTCTTCTTCTTCTTCTTCTTGTACTTCTTCCCTCTCTTCACAGTTTATAGGTTAATTACCGCCACCTACTGGATCACTACTACTACTACTACTACTACTACTACATGCAGCTCTGATGCGACATATTTACCGTATTACTTATATACCCAGCATACACACACTCTCTCTCTCTCTCTCTCTCTCTCTCTCTCTCTCTCTCTCTCTCACACACACACACACACACACACACACACACACACTCACTCACTCACTCCCTCAGACTCACTCTCTCTCTCTCTAACTTAGAAGTGAAATTCATTGAATTTTCCTCCGGGCGCTCTACATTTAGCCAATAAAACACTTCGGACTGATGTTTTTTCCTCCTCTTCACCAAACTGCATTCATCTCTCTGCTTTTCTGTAAAATACTGGAAACTGTCTTCATCTTCTCCACAGACAACCAGAAATAATCCTAGATTTCATCATATATATTCATATTGCATTATTAATATTTATATCAGATTACAATCTGTTGTTCAAGTCAGTGTAATTTACTCTGTTGAAGTACTCAGTTTGATCATCAGTTATTGATGAGTGTTCATTGGTTATTGATGGAGGACCTTCAACACCTGCTTTCACTGACAGGGACAGGGATCACCTGGACTCTGTCGCATCAGGTGTCAAATTATAACTGTGCAACTGTGTGAAAGCCCGCCCACCTCCTGTCTACCTGCACAGGTAGAGCTCAGTGTCAGAGTGTAAAGGGGAAACGAGAGATTTTCAGCAGCGATGAATAAAATCAGGAAGTGGCTCAACAAACCAAAGAAGGTAAAAACTATACAAAATATTCTAATAACATCAATGTGCTGTGATGATGTTTCCTTTTATGTTTCATTGTGCAGAAGTTTTGGTAAATTAAAGTCAAACAGTCTATTGATAATTAATTAATCTATTAATTAATCGTAATGTATTAATTGATAATTTAATGAAATGATTCTGATAATTCCTGTAAATGATCAGCTGAAATATAAACTAAGAAATCTGAAAAACATTTTGCTGATATTCTGATTCGATAATAATAATAATAATAATAATAATAATAATAATAATAATAATAATAATAATAATAATAATAATGTGTTATACTGTAATAATAACAGTAATCTTATTGGTGCTTTAGAATGTTGGAGCTGATTTGAACATTTTTAGGTCCACTTTATTAGGAACAGCTGCACAGAGACAACCCTAAAGAGATAAGACTTTATTGACCCCACACAGGGAAATTTAGTCATTACAGCCAGCAAGTATGCAGAATAGAAAAAACAACTATGTATATGTACATATGTACAGATTCAAAAAATAAATAAATAAATAAAAAAGTAAATGCCAAAGAATCCTACTGCCATAAAAAGTACTGTTGCTAGTAATCTTATGAGAAAACTAACTATTGACCTGACATGTATTTTGTTTATCACTGTGCTTATAGTTCAAGTTGTTCTGGACAATATTACACTGAGAGCAGTTTGTAGAAACCCTTTAGACAATAGCAGTCCAGTACAAATACACCACTGACCATGAGCTCAGTGTTAAAACATGCAGTAACATGCAGTTAATCCAACAGTTACTTAGATTGTCTGTATTTAAATATACTTTATAAGATGAATCTGTAAAGTAACTGTAGCTGTCTCATAAATGTACTGTAGTAGAAGTACAAACTAACATCATATGGAAATACTCCAGTAAAGCATAAGTACCACAGAATTGCAGTTAAATGCAGTTAATGTAGCAACATGTTAGTTTCCAATGTTGACTTAGCTCCAGTACTCTGTTTACTGGGTGAACTGGGAGTGAAGGACTGGTTTATGACACAGAGTGTCTGAAGTTACCGAGTAGATGCTTTGTATCCCTCCTCAGCTCCTGTATCCAGGTGTCCACAGGCGGTTTACCTTTGTAAATTACATGTGTGTGACTGAGAGGAGCAATAGAATTCTTAAACCTGATACCTGACAGCTCAGGTGGTTCTGTAGAGTTTGAAACTCAGTCAGCCCACGTGAGACCACAAAACACTTAGAGTCCACATGAGACCACTTAACAGTTAGAGGCCACGTGAGACCACAAAACAGTTCGAGGCCACGTGAGACCACAAAACAGTTAGAGGCCACGTGAGATCACAAAACAGTTAGAACCCATGTGAGACCACAAAACACTCAGAATGTTTTGTGGTCTCACATGGACTCTGAGTCCATGTGAGACCACAAAACCCTATCAGTAGTAGTGTTGGTAGTTCCCTCAGTAGTAGTCTCAGTTCAAACGTCAATCTACAAGTATCAGTAGCAGTGTTGGTAGTAGTAGTAGCAGAAGTAGTGTTGGGAGTAGTGTCAGTAGTAGTATCGGGAGTGTACTAGTATCAGTATTAGTGTCAGTAGTAGTATCAGTAATAGTATCAGTTGTACTGACGGTATGGTAGAACTTTTCTGTCTCCTTGAAACAGGAAGTAGAAAACCAGCTGATGATTCGACCTTTGACCGCAGAGAGGAAACATCAAGTCTATCAGGGTGTTACCATCATGGGGATGCTGAGCCCCCCCCCCCGAAGACTGGCTGCTCTGGTATTGGATGTCAGGTGATGATGTCATCAAACCTTTAACAGTAACAGAAAACATTAATTATGTGTCTGACTTCCTGTTTATTACATGGTGCCCTCAAATATCCACACACTAAGAATCCTGCAGTTCTGCCGGTGATGTCAAATGATCAAGAGCGTCACTATAAACTATAAAACTATAAACTGCATTACACAGGTAGCAGCAAACAAGTGAACAAGCCTAAAACTTTATTGTAGCAAATCAAATCAAATTTATTTATAAAGCACATTTAAAACAACAGCCATTGACCAAAGTGCTGGACAATTTTCAACATAAAAGCAGCACAATATAAAAGCAACATACAACAACAAGAAACAGACAGAAATAAAACTCTCACACTGAGTTAAAAGCCAAAGAATAAAAATGTGTTTTAAGGCGTGATTTAAAAACAGGCAGTGAGGGGGACAGTCTAATGCGCAGAGGCAGATCGTTTCAGAGTTTGGGGACTACAACAGAAAAGGCCCGATCTCCTCTAAGTTTTAACCTTGCTCTGGGTACAACTAAAAGCGATTGATTAGCAGACGTAAGAGCTCGTACTGGCTCATGTGCCACCAAAAGCTCAGCCAAATAACTTGGAGCTAGCCCATGTAAAGATTTAAAAGCAAAGGTTAAAATTTTAAAACTGATCCTAAAACGTACAGGGAGCCAGTAAAGGGAAGCCAGCACAGGGGAAATGTGCTCTTGCTTGCATGTTCCTGTTAAAAGACGAGCTGCTGCATTTTGGACTAACTGTAAGCGTGAGAGAGAGCTCTGGCTAACACCAACATAAAGAGCATTACAGTAGTCAAGACGGGACGAAATACAAGCATGGATGACTCTTTCAAAATCATTAAAAGACGGGCAGGACTTGACTTTAGATAAAAGTCTCAGCTGGAAGAAGCTGGATTTCACCACTGAATTAATTTGTTTGTCCAATTTAAAGTCACTGTCCATTATAACCCCAAGATTTTTTACAGTGGATTTTATGTATGGACTTAGTGAGCTCAGATCCATATGGGGGCCAGTACGTGCGTTACTCTGTCCAAATAACAGAACTTCTGTTTTATTTTTGTTAAATTTTAAAAAATTCAAGACCATCCATGCTTTAATGTCCTTCAGACAGTCCAACAGTGGCTGTGAGGCGCCATTTTGTTTCAGGGGCAGATAAATTTGTGTGGCGTCTGCATTAAAATGGAAAGCTATGTCATGCTTTCTTAAAATGGACCCCAGGGGGAGCATATAAAGGGAAAAGAGGATAGGCCCAAGAATGGATCCCTGAGGCACTCCACAACGTAAAGGCGCCGAGGACGACACACAATCACCAAGACTGACAGAAAAACTTCAGTCAAATAAAACCTGAACCTCTCCAGAGCTGTTCCTTTAAGACCCACATGGTGCTCCAGGCGAGATATGAGGATACTGTCATCCATTGTATCAAAAGCAGAGGAGGTCTAAAAGCATAAGAACAGCAGAATGCCCTGAATCAATGGCTAATAAAAAAAATCATTAAAAACCTTTAAAAGTGCAGATTCAGTGCTGTGAAATGCTTTAAAACCAGACTGGAGCAACTCAAGAACACCATGTGAGTTTGACAGAGCACAACTTTTTCCAGAATTTTTGATAAAAAAGGAAGTTTAGAAATGGGCCTAAAGTTTGAGAGGACTGAGGTGTCCAGGTTAGGTTTTTTGATCAGTGGTTCAACAACTGCATGTTTAAAATTAGTTGGAACAACCCCTGAAGCCAAACTGCTTTTTATAATTGATTGGATACAAGGTCCAATAGTCTCACAGATCTCCTTGAAAAAGTGAGAGGGAACAACATCATTCCATCATATTGAGAATATTATTAACTGTGTTAAAAAGAATATGAGGTTCGTGGCAGCTACTTGAACTTATATTAGAGAAATATCTTGCCTTTTCTATTTTGACAGTTTTCTGATAGCTGGACCAGCTGTCCCTCAAAATGTCAAAAGACACCTGTAACCTGTCTTTTTTACACCTGCGTTCAGCCTTCCTGCACTCTCATCTAACAGCGCGAGTGGCGTTATTGGGCTTGGAGCGCATGATTTTAAAAGGGGCGAGAGTGTCGAAAATGCTTTGGCAAGTGGAACAAAAACGTCGGGTTAACTCCTCTGTGTCTAGAAAGACAGTGGACTCAGAGTGAGTGTCAACAGCACTTTTGAAAGCGGTGGAGAAATGAACGGAAGTGGAAGAGTTAAATTTATGACAGCGGCTTGCAGTAGAGGATGGATTAATAATATGACCCGGAAGAGAAACCTCAAATAAAACAGGCATGTGATCAGAAAAGACAGCATCGCACACTTCAATATTAAAGACAGGTAGACCACACAATAACACTAGATCTAGTGTATGGCCATGCTCTTGAGTAGGACCTGCCGCAGATTGAACAAGGTTGAAAGAGTCAATAAGGCTTAAAAAGTCTTTGACCAGCGGCTTAGTTGGACAGCAAGTTTTGAATATTAAAATCTCCAATGATTAAGACCCTGTCATATTTTGGCATAATGCCAGCCAAGAAATTGGAGAAGTTGTTCAGATTGTTGTGCTGGGCAGAGCTACACTTCAGCTAACAGGTGGAACACTGAGAGAGTAACAGGATTAAAACTAATTTAATCTGCAGGAAAATATTCACACATGAAGCTGTGAATGGACTCATTAAAGCCTTAAAAACAAAACCACTTGACATGACTTGTTTTTATTAAAACATGGAGAAAAAGGCCAGCAAATGAGGATTAATATTGAATTTTTCTAAAATTCAACATTTTTTATGAGACGTTGATTAAACTGATTTCAAATTGATATGTTTGAGAGTAAATTTGAACTCAGCAGTAAATTGTGTCATTAATTATTTTATTGTTTTATTTAAAGCTGATTTCATGTGAAACAGATCACCTTTATTTTGATAACTAAATGACTGAAAGCATTGAAGTTTTTATTGGCTACAAACAGTTTAAAAGTGACAAAAACTGACATTAAAAATACAAAAGTCCAAGTAATTTTCTTAGTCTCTCCTTGTAAAACCTCCATGTTAAGAGTTTGAACTCTGACATTGGCGCCCCCAGTTTTTGAAAAGTATCTGTGAGTGTTTAAAACAAAGGTGAAACATTAAAGAGTCATGTGACTGTCCCTGGTGTTTGCATTCTGGTTGTATTGGTCATACTGGTGAGCTGTCGTGAATTTTTGTTGCAGAGATCTGGATGTAGGTTTCATCAGTCAGACCAGGACAGACGGAGCCGATCGGGATCTGATACTGACCACCAGACTTAAAATGCTCAGGTGAGGCACAGGTAGAAAGACAGGCAGGTAAACTGTCTTAGAATCAGTGAAAGGAACAACACTGATGGAGTCCAACACCCATGAAAACATGTTTGACTTCCAGGTGAGAGTAAACACTCAGCTGTCAGTCAGTCTGATTATAAGAGGACTGAAAGACTTGTAGTAATGGTCTTGATACCTCATACCTCCACCGTACACCCAGAAGATGTAAGACTGGATGAACAATTCTCCCATGACCCCTCCAGGATCCCAGCAAGAGTAAACAGCTGGTCCACTGATCTAGGACCATCTAGGACAAAATCCAAATCACTTCTGAATATGATTGTCGGCAATCAGCCAGCGTCTCCTTTCAGCTTTCCCAGGGAGGCCGACTAGTGTGATACCTCATTGCTGGAGCTCATTCCCCAGTCCTCTTTTAAAAATGGGAACCAAAACCCAGGTCTGCCATTCCTTAAGAATGTTCTTAAACATATAACTAAGTATATTAACATAGAATAATAGCAATTGCTAAAAATATAACAAAATATAAGTAAGTATATAGTTATGTAATATATAATATAATCTAATAATATAACAAAGTATATAAAAAAAGACTGACAGCAGTTCTACTATTGCTCAACCTTTTGGCTGCCTTTGACACAGTTAACCACCAAATCCTCCTCTCCACACTCGCTGAGCTCGGCTTCTCAGGATCTGCTCTCCGCTGGTTTGAGTCCTACCTCTCCTCCCACCTCCTTTGCAGTGTCTAAATCCCACTGCTTTGTCCACAGGGGTACCTCAAGGGTCAGTGCTTGGATGCCTTCTCTTTTCAGTATACACTACCGCACTTCTACAGTCATCCACTCACATGGCTTCTCATACCATTCATATGCTGATGATATTCAGCTTCTCCTTTCGTTCCCGCCAGACGACCCAACAGTCTCGGCATGGATATTGGCATGCCTCGCCAATCTCTCGGCATGGATGAAGGAGCGACACCTTCAGCTTAACCTGTCAAAGACTGAGCTCCTTGTCATCCTGGCCAGTCCCTCTATAGTATAAAAAAAAAAAAACCTCTCTGTTGTCATTACTTAGTAGCACTGCCTCATAGCACCTATGTTCAGTTGGGCCAGAAAGTTGTGTTGGAGCACTTACTCTTGTTGTTCTCTCCCGTCTAGAACCTTGCTTGTGATGTATGAAAATCTCATATGTACGTCTCATTGGATAAAAGCATCTGCCACATGACAAATTGTAATTGCAATTACTAAACTAAGATGGTGAATGTAATTTAAGTAATGTTTATTTAACAGGGATGATACATACAACATTGCCACAGGAAATGGGAAAATGTCATGTACATAAGACGTCTAGCTTCAACTAATTTCTCCCTGGTCAGGCTTTAGAATAGAATAAAATATACAGAATACAATACAAATGCAATAATACAAATACAGTGAGTAATACAGTGGATGCAGTGAATAAGTACCATGAATAAATAAACACAGTTGCAGTAAATTACAGGTTAAAACACAAGTTAAATTTAACATTAAACATTAGTAAAGTACTACACTAATAATTACTTGTGAGAAATTAATGTTCACATTTCTGCTGCTGCTTAAGCATGTTAGCATGCTGATGTTAGCATTTAGCTCAAGTACAACGAACTGCTAGCACGGCTGTAGACTCAGTCTGGTTTAACAGCTGCAGTTTAACACAGTTTGGTTCTGTTTTCATAAACCAACAACTTCACTTCCCACATTCCTTTTCCTTTACAATGTCTGTTCACCTAGTATTTGTTTGTTTGTTTTGTTGTCAGGGAGTACCTGCAGGGAGACATCTCACAGGAGGAGGAAGCCTCTGATGTCCCACAACAACTACATTACTGTCCAGTACGCCTCAGCACAACAACATCAGCCTGGAGTCGTCAGACCTCTGCTCCCCTTCCTGTCTGGAGATCACAGCTAGAGCGGGTGACAGGTAATGGGACACAGATGGAGCTGAGGGACACAGGAAACTGTGCCATCAGTGGCCTAAGTTCTGCAGAGGACAGAGCTACAGACACATCAGCATCGTCTCCTGGACCCCCTGTCCGACCTCTCCTAAAGACCAGAGACGACTGCTCCCTCCTCTCCACTCCTCATCTAGGGAGGAGGAGGAGGAGACTCCCCTGCTCTCTGCCCTGCTCGCCTCTGTTGGGGGGCAGACGCTGGCAGTCCCCTCCCTCCTCCCCCGCTCCTCCCTTGGGTCCGTCCCGGCTCTGGGTGGAAGCAGCTCTGCAGAGAAGCAAAAACATTAGACAGACTGAATCCCACCCCACTCCTCCATGCTCGCCACAGGTGAGACAGGAGGGGGAGGAGGACGGAGTGAGTGGCATGTGGGGGGAGACAGGAGAGGCCAGTGAGGAGGTGGAATGGAGGGATGAAGAGGAGGAAGAAGATGAACAGGCGAACCACGCCAACATCATTGGAATCAGGCTGTCAGATACCATCATCTTCAGACCAATGACCTCACTCAGTGTCTATGGGAGGGAGGAGGAGGAGGAGGAGTCTGATTTATTGTGTCTGGACTCTGAGATGTCGAAATACTGTCTGCTGACTCCCTGCATTTGTTTCAGGTATGAAAAATGTTCATTCAGGTGAACTTGATCTAAATAATCTGAATCTTACTTATTGTTTTTAAAAAGCATCTGAGGAATCACGTTTGACTTCCTGCTGCTCTGATGAAGCCTCATCAGCTGCTGTGATATTTATATTTTCAATTAGTTTCAGGTGACTCAGAGGAATCTGGTTCTTTAATCCCAGTAAATGATAAATGTCTTCATTCTACTCTTTTTAAAAATTTTGTATGAAACACAACATTCACCTCCTCATGAACAGGTGACGTTCATCAGGCTGAAACAGGCAATTTACATTAAAGCCCCGTTTACACGTACACGGATATTTTGAGAAAAGGGGACATTTCCCTTCATTTGTGCCCTTAGTTTACATGCAAACGGAGAATTCGCCTCTGAAAACAATGCATTCTAAGAACTCAGGCCAGAGTGGAGAATTTGGAAAATGGAGAAAAACTGAGAAAAACTGAGTTTTTGGTAGCCGACGTCACATTATACACCAGAACTTGCACCTGCGCCAAAAGTGCAACCTATGTTTCCATTTCATTTGGCTCTGGTGATCATGGATGCATTCAGAGTAGCAGTCGCATTTATGTTGGTGCAAACCCTTTTCGTATGTTTGCGTTTGCAAATACAGCAGCTCTATTATATCGAGGAGCAGAGACGAATGAGAGCTGGGAGGTCAGCAATTTTGCAACGACTCCCCCCGAAAAGTTTTCTGAAAATGGACACGTGTGCACAGAGAGTGTGAAATGTCCGTTTCCGAAAACAGCTGGCTACGTGTAAACATAGTGTCAGTCTAATGATTGTGATTGTGAAGACTCCTGTGGAGTTTTCACCTCCAGCAGCTGTCGAGCACGGTCTCCTTAAAATCCACATCTTCATTAGATCTCAAGGATACATGATGAGTTTGTTTATAAGAAAACTCCACTGGACACCTTTAAGGTTCAGAAAAGGAAAATTCTTGTAATGAAGCTCAGTGACTTCATGAAGCTGATAAAATACCTTCATCCTCCTGTCAGGTGTCCGAGCGCTCCTCCATATGAAGCTGAAGCTTTCTCATCTGGAGACATTCAAACTGTTTCTTCATTCAGCTCTGAGGATCAAAAACACAGGGAGGGTTTGACTCCACCGTGTCACAGGACAGACGTCCAGAGGTCAAACAACCAGAGGACAGACATCCAGCAGTCAGAGGGGGGCAGTGAGCAGAGTTTACACAGAGACAGAACTCCACAGCTGGGTGGAAACTCTCATCTCTACCCCAGTTTGAGTCTGTGGAGGACCACAGCGGACAGTCAGGTGAGATGAGCCATTGTTGTGTCTTTGCATGAAAACTTCTCTGAAAGACAGAAACTGAACGGTTCTTTTTCTATTTAGTGACTCAACAGCACACAGTGATAAAAAAAACAAACTTCAATTAATAAATATTCATTTTATTTAAAGACATTTCAACTACTTTCAGGTCTCACCTCTTCACAAAAGCTCTTCTAACTAACTCTCCCACTGCTCTCACACGATTTTCCTCAACTGCTTTCCCAACTTACACTTCAGCAGCCATCGTCTAAGTCTAAGTCTAAGTCTAAAAACAGCCATCATCTTTCAGTTTATACATGTGAAGTTTATCATGTACAGTTTGAACCTCCTTTTGGTGCTTTTCCCCCAGCTAGCACTTCAACTCTGTTCACTTAGTCTTTGTTAGGTACTTCATCTTAACTGCTACTTCAACTACTTTCAGCACTGTAACCATTTCAAATGTTCTAATAACTTTTCAGGTGTTGGCAGGTACATTTCCCTCAGAAAATTTACCCTTTCTACTCTTGAATAAACTTCTGAGCTGGTTTTTAATACATTTTTCTCTCAGACTGAATTGAACAGGAAACAGGAAGTAAACTCCTTCGACTCCGAGCTTGACCACACCATTCGGTCCTGTTTCCATGACAACACTGATGATCACCTGCAGCAGCTCTGTGAGATGATTTCAGGTGAGCGAATGTTGATGCTATGAAATTTAAATATTACCTGTCCCATCCATCCTTACCTTCCCCTTCATCTCCACCTGTCACGGTGTATCAGGTGAGCTGCAGACTCTCTGTTCTGCAGACCTAAGATTCATCCTGAAGAAGGTGTTTGACTCCACCACCTGCAGTAAGGTGACAGGTGAGAGTCTCTGAGCTACCAGACTCCACATTTCTTTCTATATATTTAACTGATTAAGAAAAGTCTGAGCATTCACCTGAGTCTGTCCTGAGTCCAGGTGTTCAGGTGAGCAGAGTCATGCTGTGACCTGTTGTGTTTCTGCAGCTCGTCCTGTTCAATCCTGCAGCTTCTGTTCAGACAAACTTGGAGTCCAAATCACAGCACACCTCTGCAGGAACTGTGACCAGGTAAACTTTTAAGAAAGAAGAGTTGTAAGATACAGTCTGAACCACGGAGGACAGGTAACACTGAACACCTTCTCTATGTGTTTCAGGTGTTCTGTGGTCGATGTTTGTGTCATTTCAGCTCTTTACTTGAGATTCATCAGTTCAGTCAGTCTGAAGCTCAGACGGTCTGCAGGTTACCCAACGACATTTCTTAAGAACAAGTTTTCCATCATCAACTTCCATCTTCTTTTATCATCGTGACTCTAGAAGCTCATTAGACCAGTAGGAAGAAATCAGTAACTGAGAACTCAAATCCAGTAATTACATTATGGTTCTAATCATATTGATCCTGATCAACAAACTCATCATTTGAATCTGTTCAATTTAATCAGTTATTAAATAAAAACAGATCATTTCCTGCTGACACATTAAAGCCTCACGTTGGTTTCATGTTGATGACTTTTATTCTTATTTCAGACATTTTACATCCTCAACAGTAATGACTTTCATTAAAAAAGTAACGACTCATTTGTCACATAAACCAGATTTAATTATTCATTACGTGTCTTTTTAATTACTCAGTTCTCTGTCTGGTACTTCCTGTCCAGACGGAGGCTAATTAGCGTGAAGCTAAGAAAAGTACCTTAGTTTTACTCTGTGCTAAACAAACTGAACCTCAAACTAAATAAATAAAATCAAACTGAACCAACGGACACCAGTAGATTCCAGTAAAGTCTTCAGTCTGAGTACAGCTGAGTCCACCGTGTTGACTGGTGCATTATGGGTACTGTCGTGCTGAGCTGTGATCCGATGCAGGAGAGCGCTCTTTTCGTGGCAGGGGACATCCGGCTGGGCCTTGCAGAGTCTGCTTTAAGGCCAAACCTTCATGAACGCCAGCGACTGAACGTCCCACTGAGCCGGGACACCTGAATGCAGCACGGCTGAGGAGGTGAGACAGGTGAGACACACACAGGTCAGAGAGAGACAGGTGACGGGGTCGATGCGATGTCACTGAACACCAGCTCACATGACCATAAAAACTACACGGAGCAAAACACATGTGGTCCAGCTGCTGTGTTTACCTGAGTGTATGCGCGTGTGTTAACCCGTGTGCGTGTGCTTACCTGTGTGTGTGTGTGTGTGTGTGTAGCTCTATGCGGAGGAGAAGGTCATGGGATCCACCTGGTTCATCTTCAGGTGGTTGTCGAGGATCTGGAAGATCTCCTGGATGTTCGGGACGTAACCCGACTGAAGCTTCGACCACAAGGGGACGTCTGAGAGAGCGACAGGACACGAAACTGAGACCAGCAAGAATCTCCTCCTCTGCCTCCATCTTTCTTGTCTGCTTCGTCCTGTCCTCACCCAAAATCACAACTCACCATTCACAGTGCTGTCATATGTTAGACCAGAACTCACCGTTCAAAGTGACCTCAAAGGCTCCTGTAGACAGGAAGTGAGTCTCCATCATGTTACAGAGGAAGAAGGCCATCAGACAGGAGAAGATCTGCCAAAGACACGAACGGTGATGGGGTTAAATATCTGTTTCCATAGTAACCAGCTGACACACGTGTTGCCGTGGCAACAGGCACCTTGTTGTCCTGACTCCAGGTCCAGGCCCTGGGAGTGTCAAGGCCGAGGAGGATGAAGGGATTCTGACCGCTGACGATGAGCAGGATGGAGAGGAGCTTCAGGTAGGAGATCAGGTTACCAACACACCTGAGGGGAGAAAGGAGCCGTGTCTACAGATGTGCTGGTTTTACTGGTATAACTGGTTTTACTTCATACTGTGGTGACACATACGGATGGTACCAACACTGCCAACTATTGTTTCCTCTGACACCTGCTTCACCTCATGTTACCTGAGGTCAGAGCTCACCTGTTGAAGGGAGTTGGAGGGTAGTTTTCTCCCTCGATGCGGATGTCCGGGTACAGCTGGCTGATAGCGCGAGAGTACTCCTGGAACACTTTACTGTAACCTCAGGAGATACTGAAAATATACAGAGGACACACCTTTCAGGTAAGGTCAGCAGAGCAGGTGATATCCAACATGATTAACTGCCCCACACAAAAGGTTCACTTTTATCTGAACTCAAGTGTCTCTCACAGAGGACGGGGACACGTCTCTGGTACGACAGATGTTTGCAGGCTGTACAGGAAATAAGTTCACCAGAGAAGAGATTCATTAAAATAAAAGCATCACATTCACAGCAGCTTCTGAGTTTTACATCAGTCCAACAAAAGCTTTGAGGTTTTAGCTCCCAAACATTTTAATTTACTGAACAGGATTCATTTACTCATGATTAATCTGGAGCTTTCCACATTTTCTGTTGCCTTAAAATAACCGCTGAAGCTATAATCAAGCTGTCGAAAACCAGACTGCCACAATAATACAACACAAATTTACATGACAGGCACGGGGGAAAGTTCATTGTTTTCATTCAGTTGGTTCTTAGTACTGCGTTTATCTCATTATTAGACTTGGCTTCTGTCGTCGTGGACATGAACCCACTCACTGTTTTAACCACACGCTCACCTTCTCACATACTGAAATCGTCCGGTCACAGAATCCCTTTTATCGGACCATCATTAATAACGTTTGAATTCCTGTTAGTGGAACTTCTGCGGACATTAATAAAGCGTAACCCTAATAAAGACGTTAGCTCCACGGTGTACCCAAAATAACCTGTAAATTAAAGCAAACATCTGGTAGGATCTTGAAACATGCAGGAAAGTCCTCTGAAGTGCTCGAGCAGCGTATTGCTCTTCACTGACCGAGGAAAATAAGAACAATCCCAGGTTTCATTAGAGTCATATGTCCATTCAACCATGTGTTCCCTCAGCAGTAATGACTTTGTGAGCTTCTTTAACAATGAAATTCTTATTATCATTATTATTATTATTATCAAAATTCATCATCTCCTTCCATCAACTGATTTATCTTCAAACACAGAAACCTTAGAACCAGTTATTAAACTTGATATATGTTGAGACACCTTTTCTGAAGTCGACCTTCAACAACTAACTTCATCGAGTTCTTCATCAAAATCATCAACCTGTATTTTAGAGCTCATATCAGCGAAGCTGCTTGAAGACTTTTACCCTTAATTGGCTCTTCTTACTTAGACATGATCAATATGTCTATATCAGCCTGCTATGTACCACAGTCCTTTAAAGTAGCTGTAATAAAATCCTCCAGAAAGCAGTTTCTAATCAGCTGAGCGACCTTCTACACAACAACAGTTTATTTGATGATTTCCAGTCAGGATTTAGAGTGCATCACAGCACAGGGACAGCGCTGGTTAAGGACTTGTCTCCTTACTGGTCTTACTGGATCTCTGTGCTGCATTCGACACCACTGACCATCACATCCTGTCACAGAGACTGAAACACTTCATTGGCAATAAAGAAACTACACTATGCTGGTTTAAGTCATTTTAGTGAGATCGCAGAGCTTCCCTCACTACAGCTCTCAACAGTCTGTTGAACGAGTTCAACATTTCCACAGTTTACTTTGCAAGTCAACTTTTTTAAACATTTCGCCCCATCCAGGCTGTGACTGGTCAGATCGTGAAAAGGGACAATGATGAGCACACTGAGTGTATGACCAGTTGAAAGTGTTTCAACAAAAGGTACCAAAGGTTCAGTTAAACAGCTGGCTAGCCAAACCCAAACCTGGCTAACCGTGTCCATACTGTTGTCCGTCTCACTGCCTCCTGCAAAGCTCGACTAATAGGTGAGCTGGTATCACTGGGCTCAATGGGATGCTCTCAACCATCTGTCAGACTCTCCAGCTGATCCAGAACCCTGTAGCACCAGTTCTGATGAAAACTAGGAACAGAGTAGAAAGAATCCTCTACAGCATGAATTCATATCTCACACACTTTGTTTAAGGATTTATTTCTACCCTTCTGTGCAAAAACCCTTTAAAACGGCTTTTAGACCTTCCTGTGGGGAAAATAATGTCTACATAAACTACGAGAAGAAATGAAGATGATGCTCCACCTGAAGGAGCTCAGTATTTCTACAAACCTGCTGTTTTGAATTGGAAACCATGTGCTAACAAGTGCACAGTGAGATTTCCCCAAACAAACTGTTTTGAACGTTTTAAGTACATTACGATCACACTGAAACATGTTTAAATGCATAAACCAGTCATTTCTACGTGCTTAATGGTAAATCGGAAACATTGTATTATGTAAATGTTGTTCAGAGAGATGGTTTTGTGATGCTAACTGTTAGCTCGTTTGTCGTACAGCTCCGGTAAGCCGGTAACCACGGAGAGCAGCTAGCAGTTAGCCTCTGTGCTAACTAACTCACCAGTACTGAAACTTGAGCACGGGTCCGGTGTACAGGGAGGACTTGACGGTTTTCCCGATCTCCGTGTCCGGTATGTTGTCCGGGGGGAGGCCGGAGTTGTCGGCCGGCTGGTGCTGCGGGTTCGATCTACCGAGATAAATGTCCCGGACCGTCAGAGCCGTGAAGAGGAGCAGAGCCGCCAGGAGGCCCGCCTGGCTGTACTCCGCCATGTCTGCTGTCTGACAGGAAAAGAATAGACGTCGAGCTGCCCGGAAACACGATTATCCACGACATTACTTCCGGTTACACATTTCATAATAAAAGAGCAGGGGTATAAAGCGGAGGTTTTGGCCAGTGGTGGAAAGCAACAAGATACATTTACTTAAGTGCTGTCTTTAAATACTGTTTTGAAGTACTTGTACTTTACTTGAGTATATCCCTTTTCCTTTATTCTTCTACTTCACTACATTTTAGAGTTAAACATTGTACTTTGTCCGTTGCAGTTACTTTGCAGATTCAGATTGTACTTAATAAATGTATGCTGATTGTTTGAAATATGATGCATTTTATTTAATTAAACTGCTCAACAGTACATAAAGTATCTTAAATCACATCAGGCTCGAGCAGCTACAAGATTGAAAGGCTTCTTAGATATTTAAGCATCAGTCATAATAATCCAGGAATATATGTTGATGTAAGTCATTGTGCTACGTAACAAGTACATTTTGCTGATAAGACTTTTGAACTTTTACTTAAGTTAAACTTTTAGTTGTAATGGTGTATTTATGTTGCTTTGCTACTTTAACTTCAGTAAAAGATCTGAATATTTCTTCCACCATGCTGGAATAAAATGAACGCTTTAAGAACAAGAGGTCAAAATATCTTTGTGTTGTCTTCATGTCCAAATCACACTGGATGTTTGCCTCACTTTGATGCTGATGTTGTGTCTTAACAATATTTCATTCAATAAATTAAACCTATGGTTCAAGAATGTATTCAATATTCACGCTCAAGTTCTTTATTCATCATGTGCACAACAATCACATTGAAGCAATTGTTGGCAATTCTTGTTGTCAGGCTTCCTCCAACAGCTCTCATACAATGTGTACAGTATAAAAAGAAAATCAAACGAGAAAATGAGAAATTGAGAATCTGATAATAGTTTAGTCCACATGGACAAAGGTGCTTTCAGAATGTAGCCTTTTCTTTGCGTTGTGGCATTTTGTCCATAGGCCAGCCCTGTTTCAGGTACCTGAAAATGGAACTTTTGGAAAAACTTCCAGAGTGAAGATGTTCAGAAATGGTTTGCACCGCTGACTTCAACAGGGAAACCACTGTGACGGTGCACGCTCTGAAATGATGTCAGAGCATGCACCGTCATTTCCTGTTAGACGTCACAGCATGCGCCATTATTTCCTTTGTCAGGATTGGACCTTATAGTTATAGGTAGCCCACCGGTTATTGTTGATTTCAGGCTTCTGATTGGGCAACATGGCTTGAGGGTTAATGTCATATCACCGTCTGTTGGTTTGGCATGCCCTTCACAGCGCTTCATTTTCATGTGGATGGAGATTGTTTTGTTTTTTTTTCTTAAAGTGTGCTTTATACTTGTGTACGGGGAGGAGACATTCCCCTTTATTCATCACACATGCACGTGCAGGACACTGCACAAGAGGTGAAATTTATCCTCCGCTTTTCACCCATCCTGGTCGTCCCTCCTCCGTGGCAGACCAGGAGCGGTGGGCAGCCAGACCGGCGCCCAGGGACCCATCTCGTCGTCACCATTGGTCAGGTGGTGATCTTCTTGCATGTTTTTAGTGGGGGTATATTTTTTTTATGGAGGATACCCCAGGTGAACACGGGGAGAACATGCAAACTCCACATAGAAGGCACGCGAGCAGGCACCGAAGGCATGGTGGAGGACACACCCCCGCGAGAATCGAACCTTCTTGCTGTGAGGCGACAGTATTGTCACTGTGCCACCTAAAGGCGGCACTGCTGCCCAGACATTGAACTGTTGGCTGTTAGTTTGAGGCCATACTATCTGCCGCGGGAATTCTCGCATGTCATAGTGGTGGCTGTGTATATTCCTCCCTCTGCAAACGCTGATGCAGCTTGTGACGTCATCAACACCATGATCAGCAGGCTGCAGACTCAGAAACCACAGGCCCTCTTACTGATCTCTGGGGATTTTAATCATACCTCTCTGTCCTCCACTCTGCCCAAATTCATCCAGTATGTCACATGTGCCACCAGAGACAATAAAACACTGGACTTATTCTATGCCAACACCAAGGAGGCATACCAATCATCACCCCTCCCCCCTCTGGGAAGAGCTGATCACAACCTGGTTCATCTCCTGCCTGTACACAAGTCCCTTGTTAACAGGCAACCAGCTGTGTCCCGCACAGTGAAGAGGTGGTCTGATGAGGCTGAAGAGGCTCTGAAGGACTGCTTTGATACAACAGTGTAGGATATATTCAGTGACTTTCATGAGGAGGACATTGACAGTCTGACAGACAGCATCAGGGACTACATAAACTTCTGTGTGGAGAACACTGTACCCACCAGGACTGTACAGTGTCACTCTAACAACAAACCCTGGATCAATCCTGACATTAAGGCTCTCTTAAAGGAGAAGAAAAGGGCCTTCAAGTCAGGAAACAAAGAGGAGCTGAAAACTGTTCAGAGGGAGCTAAGAAGGAATATCAGGGAGGGGAAGGACAGATACAGAGAGAGAATGAAGGAACAGCAGCAGGAGAACAACACCAGGGGAGTCTGGAGAGGCCTGAAAACCATCTCAGGTCACCAGGAGCCAAACTCCCAGGCGGCTGGGGATCCAAAGTGGGCAGATGAGCTGAACACCTACTTCTGTAGGTTTGAAGAAACATCTGCCCCTCCCCCAGCTGCACCAGCACTGCAGCAGACCTCTTTTGATCTGCCAGCACCCTGCCCGAGTACCCCACTGACCCCCCCCCCCAAAGTATTCAGCTCACCGCAATCAACGCCACCCCCCACTGCTCCTCCCAGCCCCCCATCCACTTCACAAGACACTCAGCCCCCCTGCTCCAACTTGTCCCTCACACCTCTCCAGGTGAGGAATCAGCTCAGGAGGTTAAAGACCAGGAAGGCTGCAGGACCGGATGGCCTCAGTCCCAGGCTCCTCAGATCCTGCTCTGATCAGCTGAGCGGGATCATTGGACATCTGTTTAATCTGAGCCTGAGACTGGGAAGGGTGCCACGCCTCTGGAAGACGTCCTGCATGGTACCTGTGCCAAAGACCCCACATCCCTAGGACCCTAGCTGCTACAGGCCGGTGGCCCTAACATCACACCTCATGAAGGCCCTGGAGCGGCTGGTCCTTGCCCACCTGCGCCCCTGGTGAGCTGGACCCGCTGCAGTTCGCATATCATCCTGGCATCGGAGTGGACGATGCCCTCATCTTCCTCCTCCATCGAGCTCTATCTCACCTGGAATCGCCTGGGAGCTCTGTTCAGGTCCTTTTCCTGGACCTTAACAGTGCTTTTAACACCATCAGGCCAGCCATCCTGAGAAACAAGCTGGAACTTTCAGGAGTGGACCAACACCTCACATGCTGGACAGTGGACTACCTTTCCAACCGCCCACAGTATGTGAGGACATGGGACTGTTTGTCAGGGACTGTCCTCTGCAGTGTGGGGGCCCCCCAGGGAACGGTGCTGGCACCGTTCCTCTTCACCCTCTACACAGCAGACTTTTCCCACCTGTCACCCACCTGCCACCTGCAGAAGTTCTCTGATGACTCTGCCATTGTCGGCCTCATCACAGATGGGGACGACAGGTCACACAGAGGACTCATTCAGGATTTTGTGGACTGGTGGAGGCAGAACCACCTCCAGATTAACACGGGTAAAGCCAAGGAGCTGGTTGTGGACTATCGTCGGCGCCCGCACTCTTCACCAACACCAGTGAACATCCAGGGAAGGGACATTGGGATGGTGACATCTTACCTGGGAGTACCAGTACCTGGGTGTTCATCTGAACAACAAACTGGACTGGACTCATAACACCACTGCACTTTAGGAAAAAGGACAGAGCAGACTCTATCTGCTCAGGAGGCTGAGGTCTTTTGGGGTGCGTGGGGCACTCCTGAAGACCTTCTATGACTCTGTTGTGGCCTCTGCCATTTTCTGTGGTGTAGTCTGCTGGTGGAGCAGCATCACTACAGCTGACAGGAAGAGGCTGGACAAACTCATCAGGAAGGACAGCTCTGTCCTGGGATGCCCTCTGGAACTGGTGGAGGAGGTGGGGGGGACAGCCAAGCTGTCCTCCATGACAGACAATGACTCCCACCCCCTCCAACACACACTCACTGCACTGAGGAGCTCCATCAGTGACAGGATGCTACATCCAAAGTGTGTGAAGGAGCAGTATCGCAGGTCATTCCTCCCTGCAGCTGTCAGACTGTACAACAAAAACTACTCCAAGTAATCAGTGCAATAATCTCAATATCAATATCAATATTCCTTTATTTGTCCCGCGAGGGGAAATTTCAGAATACAGCAGCATCAGTAAAGATTAGTAAAGATTAATATAAGAAGTGCAATGCAGATTAGAATCAAAACAGTATATACAAAAGAGTGAGTAATCTGGGCAATAAACTGTGCAATAAAAACATGTACATAACAGTCTGTAAATACTATCTACAATTTCTTACAATTTTTTACAATTTCTTTCTTTTTTATTTTTATTTAAAATTCTAACTCTTTTGTTTATACTGATTTTGTTTCTAATTTGCATGCACTTCTTATATTAATCTCTAATGATGCTGCTGTATTCTGGAATTTCCCCTCGCGGGACAAATAAAGGAATATTGAATTGAGGATTAGGCATAATACATTTGAATACATTTAAAATGAATCTGCCTGTATCGTTTAAAAAGCATTATTTTTTCAATTCAGGAAATCAATTGCAACACCAGCAGTCCAATACAAAAACATATACAAACATTTAAAGAGAGATGTTTTTGTTAAGCATTATATAAACTGACACTCTGCTGTCTGCTGCTACACATTGGTATATCATTCTTTTATTATGAAGATGTGACTGTATGTGTTCCGGTTTGATTCTGCCAGGTCAAAGTTTCCGGTAAGTCTTTGTCTGTCAGCTGATTATTTGCTATTTGCTCTGAAACACGAAGGATTATTTTATATTTCGTATTAATTCATTTACATTGTTTTTATATACAGAAAGTTTTCTTTTCTTGACGGCTTCTCTAACACGTCACATTCACACGACACGCGGCGGTTAATCGTATGACGTCATATCTGTGGGACGCTGTGCTGCCGGTGGATGGAGGGAAAAAGGTGAAAGAATGAACCCTGTCTCAATGATGTCTTCTCCCCCGCTTTGACACGCGGACTGTTCGCACAGCAGAGGACTGGGTACCGGCCACCTGACGGCCTACGTCACACAGGTAGAACAGGGTTTTATTTTCAGCTGTTGAATTATCGTCAGTCTGACAATCTGAGTGTGTTTCAGGTACTGTACCTATCTCTCAGGTGATGACCAGGTGCAGTAATAATATTTCACCAGTTAACTTCCGGTCAACAGGTCTCACTGTCAAAGTCATAAATTAACTTTAATTAATTAATTAACATTAATTAACAGACTGCAGCTGAGTGAAAAGAAGAAAAGAAGCCAAATAAATTTATAAAAGGAAGAAATGAAATACATACATACAGATTCTGATTTTAGTTTGAATATAAACTGAAGAAAAAAGAAAAACGGAACATCAACATCATCTCTCTCTCTCTCTGTATGTATAGTTAGCTGATTGGCTCTTGACATGCTCTGTGTGGGCTACATGCCACCAATCAGGTGAAGTCTGTTGAAAGAGTTCCTGTTCCTGACAGGTGTTCGTGTGTTGTTGGATTCAGTTCAAACAGCTGGAGGTTAACAGTTTGTTAGAAGTCTACTCTCAGATTTAATGTGATGCTCTGAGTTACAGAGAACTTGAATTAATTTCAATATTGATCATTTTCTCAAACTGATGAATGACGTGTCTGTAAATACAGTGCGATAGTCGTATAAATTGTGAAAATGTTTCTATAATTTCCAGTCCAGTACGATGTCTTCAAACATCTTTTTTTGTCCGACTGACAGTCCAGAACCCAAAGAGCTTCACTTTACTTAGAAAAAAAGATCTGAAACATTGGAATACGTTTTTAATCAGCGCAGATTATATCGACCGCAGGTTACTGGACTCAGCTCTGTGCTGCTCTGTGCTGGCCTTTGACGATCTGTGCTGGTCTGTGCTGCTCTGTGCTGGCCTTTGACAATCTGTGCTGGTCTGTGCTGCTTTGTGCTGGCCTTTGACGATCTGTGCTGGTCTGTGCTGCTCTGTGCTGGCCTTTGACGATCTGTGCTGGTCTGTGCTGCTCTGTGCTGGCCTTTGACGATCTGTGCTGGTCTGTGCTGGCCTTTGATGATCTGTGCTGGTCTGTGCTGGTCTGTGCTGCTCTATGCTGGCTTTTGACGATCTGTGCTGCTCTGTGCTGGTTAGGTGTTTTATTAGTTCCTCGACAGTTCCAGTTCATGAGCTTGTCTTTAATCCACAGTCCTGTTTGTCCTTACGTTTCAGAGGGCGTCACCATGTTGAGTGTGGGGGGGTCATTGAGGACTGGCGTCCTGCAGCTTCCTTTACGAGGAGTTTGTTCTGCTAGGCTCAGCAGGACTTCACCTCAACCTGGTCAAACCTGCTCTGCACCTCTGTCTGCTGGAGTCCCTGCAGTCTACTGTCACATGTTACTTGTCAGGACCCTCTCAGGTGTCAGGACGCCATCATCTCTGGGAACGCTGTCAGGTGTCAGGACACCATCATCTGTGGGAACGCTCTCAGGTGTCGGGACCCTCTCAGGTCTGGGGATACTGTCGGGGGTCAGGAGGCTCTCAGGTGGCAGTGGTGATGATGGTGCAGCAGCAGCCGGCTGGTACAGTGGCCTCTCTGACTCGGCTCCAATTCACCTGTGCGAACACTTCCTGGTAAACGTGCAGCAGGTAAGTGGGCTGCCGTGGTGGCTGAGCATCGTCATGGCGACGCTATCAGTCAGGACACTCATCACTCTGCCGCTCGCCGCCTACCAGATGGTCATCATTGCCAAGGTGAGTGACGGAGGACACGAGGGGAGGACAAGGTAACCTAGAAACTATGTTTGAATTAGTCTGATGATCAATGAACTGATTGATAAGTCGATAAATAAATCGATCAGCCACAGATAACAGTGAGAAACATGGCGGGAAAAAGGTCGATGTTGTCTTCAGTCGTTAATGTCTTCACACAGAAAGTGACCGAAACTGAACTGATAGTTGAAGTAGTTGCCCATTATCTCGTCAATCTGCTAATCAATGAACTGACGTATGGTTTCAGCTTTAGACGTGTGATTAAACCCTAATACACGTTTACAGCAACTGATCCTGATTAGGTCACAGCTACACTCACTGTCCAGTTTATTAGGAACACCTGCGCTAAGACCACATCATGTAATGTAGGAAGTAAGAAATCCTCCTTCCTTGATGTTAGAATGGGTTTCTATTATTTTGTCCACCCAATTAAAATCAATAAGGGTGGACAAAATAACAGAAACACTCTGAGTATGAAGGAAGATTTATTGTAAAACTGTAGGATTAGACTGACTAGTGAGGTGTGTGTTTGTGTGCGTGTGTGTGAGCTGCAGGAGCAGCACTGTTAACTCTTACTGGTGTAGTGAGCTTCGCCTCCTGCAGGGGGCAACATGCCGCCACCTGTCTGTCTGTCTGTCTGTCTGTCTGTTTGTCTGTGTGTCTCTCTGTCTCTCTGTCTGAAAGCTGTCCCCTCCACCTGCAGAGGGACAAACAGGTGGGGACTGAACTCTGTCGGCTCTTTTATAAATGAAACATTCTGTGTACTCACATAATGTACATCTCAGTATATGTTGACCTCAGCACATGATGTTAATCCATCAGATGATGTGGACCAATCAAAAAGCTTCTGTCAGCACCATCGTACATTATTTATAGAAGTGTTCTGTTCTGATATTTTACATTTTCTTCATGTTCAGACTCAAACCAGCAGGAAATCATCTACTGAAGGGTTCGACACACAGACGTTGACTTTGTCAGCTGGTCTTCTTCTTCTGTGCCTCCATTGATATTACAAACGCATCAATGACCCACATGTTCCTTTCTTACCAGACACACACGCACACACACACACACACACACACACGCACGCACACCTGCACGCCACAAACACTCACTGCAGCACCAAATGTGGATTCATTCGCCGCTGAAAATAGTCCCAACAAACACTTCATTTCCTACAGCGAGAAGCTGTTTGAGGAAATCAATGAACCTTTTACCCGGCTGTGGCTCAGGAGGTAGAGCAGTCATCTGCCAATCAGGAGGTCGGTGGTTCGATCCCTGGCCTCGGCAGTCCACGTGCCGAAGTATCCTTGGGCAAGATACTGAATCCCCAAACTGCCCCCTTTGGATGAAAGCATCTGCAAATGACTGATTGTAAATGTAACCATAAATATTTGTGAGGTGTTTTTAAAGATTTACTCCCTCAGTAGGAACCAATGAGCTTGAAGCTAAGAGCCGCAGACAGAAAGTGAGACAGTATGGAGAGACAGATGAATGTGTTGTTCGTCTGAGTCGAAACATGAAGGATTTAATGATGATAAGAGAAGAACGACATCAGAGACATGAAATCGTTTTTAAACTGAACTGAGGTCAGTAACTGCAGCTGTTCAGCTGGTCTCAGGTCTGTAAATCTGAACTGAGATCAGATCAGACTGTAAACACTTTGTTCTCAGAGACCTGAAATATTTCAGGAATCTACACATTAACTCCTCCGCCTCCTCTTCCTCCTCCTCCAGTTTATATGACACCAGGTGTCTCTTCATGCATGAAGTTACAGTAGCCTCTTCTCTATCCTGGTAATCATAGTAACTTCCACATGATGTGCAGGTGGAGGCCCTGCAGGCGGAGATCTCGGAGTTGGCGAAGAGGCTTCGATATGAAGTGTCAGTCCGGGCGAGAGAGAGAAGCTGGACGGAGAAACAGAGCCGGTGAGAAACGACACAAACAAACGACTGACAAGCCGCCATGTTTCATTTCTGTGTCGTAGCTCAGATCAGCCAAGATGGTTCCAAAGGTGTTAAAGTCTAATAACCATTTGGTCTGAGAAACAGAGTCGACGCGTAGAACGAAGAGTGAAGACAACAACAAACATCAGTAACCACTGGTCTCAAAACATGACATTTAGCCACTGACGGCTAACGTCCGTCCTCCGTGTTCAATCCAGCAGCGTGAGCTGAAGCTTCGTTATAGCTGTTTACTGTCGAGACATGAAGGAAAGAAAGTTTACGTTTCAAAGTTTTCTGCATAGAAGAAGAAGAAATTCACAGCAGGAAATAACTGCAGCTCTCACCTGTCTGTTCCACATAAAAAACTGATGCACACACACACCTGACATCCAAAACTCCCAGGTTCTAAAGCGGTCGGGCTCTAAGCAGAACCATGTTACAGGCTGACATCATGCTGCTCTGTTCTCTCTTTTTTTCAGGTTCCAGTTCCAGAAGAATCTGCGTCGTATTGTTTCTCAGCTCTATGTCAGAGACAACTGTCACCCCTTCAAAGCCAGTCTGCTGGTCTGGATTCAGCTGCCCCTGTGGATCAGCCTCTCTCTGGCCCTCCGAAACCTGAGTCTGGACCAGTTCGGTAAGCTACAATTACATTTACAATCAGTCATTTACAAAGCGACGTACATATGAATTCACACACCGATGGCGCAGCATCGGGGGTGGTTTTGGAGTTCTGTTTCTTGCCCAAGGATACTTCAGCATGTGGACTGCCAAGGCCAGGGATCAAACCACCAACCCCCTGATAGGTGGAAGTCCGCTCTACCTCTTGAGCCACAGCCGCCCTAAAGCTAAAACAGAAACCAGACCAGTCTGGTAAACTTTGTCTGGACCAGTCTGGTAAGGTCACACTGGCTCTGGATCAAGCTGATGCTGGATCACTCCTGGACCAGGGGCTGCATGTGTAAAAGACTGCGTTGCTTTCAAACTGAAAATAATGTACTCGCTTAATTTTTCAAAGTATATACGCACAAAAATGTCCACATGTATGAAACCGTGCACGTGCCAGGCCCTGCACACCTTTGCTGTATACGTGCCAATCACCCCACCTTGGTTCCCCCCTTGAATGACCATGCAAATGACTATAAACACGCCCACCGTCACATCCTGTCCAATCCTGCTGAAAGTGAGCTGGAGGTGCTGATGACTGAGGTGGACGATGGTGTGTCCTCCAGAATCGGTCTCAAACACAAACTGACGGAGTGTCACGAAGGCGATGTTAAGTATGTATGCAGCGTTTATTTGTGGACTTCATTCCTTCAATAAACTGTGTTTTCTGCAGGGCTGCAGTCTGAACTGGCAGCAGGGGGCGCTCTGTGGTTCCCTGACCTCACCTTACCTGACTCCACCTGGGTCCTACCTGTCTGTCTTGGACTCACCAACCTGCTCATCGTAGAGGTCGGCCTGCTCAGCAGTTGTGCGATCACCTGTCTTGATGTCGTCCAACTTAACCGTCTTCTCCTCATGTTCTTCAGGTGTTTTCTCTTCAGAGAGTCAACCCGTCTCGTTTCCAGAGGTTTGCGACGAACGCCATCAGAGCGTTCTCAGTGCTGATGATTCCCATCGCTGCTACCGTTCCCTCTGTGAGTCCACAGCAGATAAGAGCACCATGAACATCGTTCAGAGGGCCTGTCACTGCTCTGCAGATACTCAGGAACAGAGATGAAGCTGATTTGTGAATGTTTGAAGTTGCTGAGCTTTTGTGATAGGAAATCAAATCAGAGCAGCTGATTGGTTCAGTTTAGAGGTTACAGGGACACCAGGTTCAGGTGCAGAGAGAGGGGATGCAGCCTTTTCAGGCTTGCGCAGGTTTCATGTTCAGATCTGTTGAGTTGATGAAGCTTTGAGTTCTTCTCTGAACGTGTTGACTCGCGTTCTGTTAGACGTTCATGCATTCCTGTCGGCATCACGTGTTCATCAGATTAAACACATACAGACATGTTTTATTTGTCTGAGATCAGAATCTGCGGCTCTAAGATTGAAAACATGTTTCTGCTGCAGGACTGAAGTCTTTACAGTGACTGAGACCTGAACCAGAACCTGAGTTGGTCCAGATTCCTCTAGGCCTCAGTCTTAGTCAAACTTTGGATCAGGTCGAACTCAGAGCTGCTGCTCACAGTTCATTTCTCCATCAGTCAGTCTGACAAGTGTTTCCTCAGTGAATGTCTGCATTCAGAAAACTCGTTTTTGTGACTGAAGGTTTAAACACGTTCAGTTTACTGAGACAAGAGCAGCTACAAACCATCAAGCTGTCAAGCTGTGTCTGATCAACTTTCCCTCTCGCTTTTTAATTTATTGATGTATGTTGTGTTCATGTGTTCACGCAGACATCAGTCTACAACAGCTGGATGTCAGAGTACATAGACACACCGTCACATGTTAATGGTAACATGTTAAGATATAGATAGATAGATAGATAAATTACAGGTGATTCACAGATAGTCACATGTTAGTCTTATCTTATCTAAACCCTCCACTGTTACCGACTGTCTAACACCAGCTTGTCCCCCTCCTCCCTCCCAGTGCATGACTCTGTACTGGTTCACCTCCAGTCTGGTGGGATTCAGTCACAACCTCCTCCTTCGTTCTGCTGTGATCCACAAAATCCTCAAACTGCAAACTCAGCGATCAGACTCTCCATACAGAGACCTGCTGTCTGCCTTCATCGCCAAATATTGCAAGTAAATACACAGAGTACTGCAAGTATACATCAGATACTTCACTGAGGGTTTTCTATGGATCTGCTTCAGAACTATTACTGGTGTCGATAAGGATGAGATGAGAGGCGACCTGAGCTGATCCACATGCTGATTAACTTCTTCAGACGTTAACGTGAGATCACGACGTGGACGTTTTTTTGCTCTGGGTTTGGTCTGTCAGGCTTCAAGCAGCCTGCCCTGCTGCTCATACACGTGTTGATCCAGTGATTGACTTGTTCCTTAATCATTATTAAAATGCATGTTGATATGCGGCATCTGCATCCTGACTGATCATTAAACTTCATTAGTTTGTGTCTTTAAATTCAGGCTGAAACACTGAAACTGATCCCTTTATGAGCAGTTTCATCCTGTTCTGTGTGAACCGAACCAAACTCAACTCAGTTTGAACAATAACAGGAAGAATAAACGTGACCTCTGACTCCGGAATATTTCCTGTTTATTAGTTTCCCACCAACCAGCTGACGCTCAACACGAACGACGTTTCTGAAACATCTCACGGTTCATTTGAGAGTTTTTAAAGTTTTTTATACGTGACAGGAAAAATTAATGAAATTCACTCCACACTGGACTGGTCTTAATGGTTGTATATGATGTTTCGTTTCCATCAGAACCAGCTGAGATGACAAAATCAGACCAGTATGATTTATGTTGTTACATAGAGCTGATAATAATGAGCTGAGTTACTGATCTTTATTGATCTTAATGAGGTCAGATTGAACTGTACACAATCTGATTACTGTCTTGAAGTTTAATAATAACAATACTTCATATTTGATCTGTTCTCTATTTTTTGTTTTGTTAAAAGTAAAAATCTGTTTCTTCCAGGCTGAAGTAACAAATGATTTCATTGCATGCAATCTCTAATATCCGTGTTGTGGTAATATTCATTCGATGACTGTCAGGGCAGTGAAATCGTTTTGTTCGGTGAAACTTAGTCACAGGAAACAACTGAACTGAAAAATAATAAAGACTTCAGATCCACAAGATGTTTGTTCACTAATCAGCAGCAGCAGTAACGTAATTATTCGAAGAAACTGCAGATAAAGTTTTATTCGACTCATGAGACTAAACAGATTAAAATCCTGATACTTTTCCATAATTCCCACCTTATGATGTTGAAACAATTTCCCCTCGGCAATCAATAAAGGAATTCTGATTCTGATCATGATCATGATCATGATCATGATCATGATGATGATGATGATGATGATGATGATTCAGTCAGCGTTCCTCCGTACACTGAGAGCAGGTCTGGAATCAGTTCTTGGTCTCTGTGAGGCGGAGTCAGCTGCTTTAAACAGCTCGGAGTCTGCAGATCAGATCTAAGTGTGTTTAGACCGTGACACAGTTCAGACCAGCAGAGTCCACATCAGACCATCATGACGTCTTTCACCGTCTTTCAGTCTGTGGTTCCGGTTCTGTTGCTCTTCTCGATTTTGCCGGTGCTCTCGGTCCGGGTCTCGGCAGGTCCGGGCTGCGGACCGTGTGACCCAGCTCAGTGCGCTCCGCTCCCGGGAGAAGGCTGCCCTGCCGGCTCTCTGCTGGACTCCTGCGGCTGCTGCTCGGTGTGCGCCGCGGCGGAGGGCGAGCTGTGCGGAGGGCGCCGCGCGGCAGCGCGCCGCTGCGGCCCCGGACTGGAGTGCGTCAAAAGCGACGAGCAAAAGAAGAGCAAGCTCGGAATTTGCGTCTGCAAGAGCAACTACGAGGTCTGCGGAACCGACGGAGTGACGTACAGGAGCGGATGCGCACTGAAGAGCGCCAGCCTGACAGCTGAGACCGAGGGTAAAGAACCAATCACCGTCCAGAACAAGGGCCGCTGCGCTACAGGTGAGACTGAGATACACAGGTGAGACAGATTCAGGTGAGTCTTAGGTGCACAAGTGTTGATGAAATACTCAACAATAACAATAATAATTAGAATAATAATAACAACAAAAAGGGAGTTTTCAGTGAGCTGCCTGTCTATCTGTCTGTCTGTCTGTCTGTCTGTCTGTCAGCGATCTGAACTGTGAAGCTGCTTCATCATGAAACAATGCAGATTGTTACTCCATCTGCATTTTATTTACATTAAAAATCAAATGTACAAGAGTCTTTAATGATCACAAACGCCACCATGTGGCATAAAGAGGTCAAAATAAAACAAGTGTACAGGAAACAGAATAGGAAAAACAACTATGTATATGTACATTATGTACAGATTATAAAAAATAGTAAATGTCATAAAAATCCTTCTGCCATAAAATGTACAATTGCTAATATTCTTATGAGAAAACTACTAATGACATGTATTGCACCTGACTAGGACTATGTATATGCACAATATATACATTATACATTTATAAACAATACTGTTGCCATTATGGATAATAAATAGTGTTACTGCACAGTTGAGAGAAATATACAACTTAGAAATTGCAGCCGATGAAATGGATAAATGTGAGCAGATATTATCATTGATAACAGTCGTGTGAAACAAAAGTGGGTTTATGATATAGAATTGAGAACGAAGCATGAGCACAGAGCTTCATCCTCCTCTCAGCCACCTCCTCTATGGTGTCCAGAGGGCAGTCCAGGACAGAGCCAGCTCTCCTGACCAGTTTAAGTCTTTTCCTGTCCCTCTAAGAGCTTCCACAGCCCCAGCAGACCACTGCAGAGAAAACTGCAGATGCCACCACAGAGTCATAAAATGTTTTTAACAATGTCCTACAAACTCCAGAGGACCTCAGTCCTCTTAGCAGGTGCAGATGACTTTTGCCCTTCCTGTACAGGACATCTGTGTTATTTGTCCAGTCCAGTTTGTTGTTGAGGTCAACACCCAGGTATTTGTAATCCCCCACAATCTCAATGTCCAAGCCCTGGATGTTCACAGGTGTAGTCTGTGGTACCTTCCTTCCAAAATCAATCACCATCTAACGTTTAGTTGTCAGTTTTCTCTGAACTCAACAACCATTTGATCTGATTTCTGTAGAAACAACATAAATCTGTAAGTTTGGTCCAAACATTTAAAATGTACAAACACAGAAGATCATTGCAATCAGCATCATATTTTCAGTATTATTCAGAAACATCGCAACTCTTTTTCAAGATTATGTGTTTTTATGGTTGAAGGGATTTTGAACGTGTTACTGCCGAACTCTCTGACAGTAACAGACAGTGAGTGATGATAATCCACCTTCATCCCTCTGAAAACACTAAATTCCTTTCTACATGAAAAGCCACACTGAGCACGCTCAGAGCAAACTGAATTCCTCTGAGGTCATGGAGGATTTGTGGTATCTGGCGGATTCCTGCGACCTGTCTCATCCTGTTCCTGAAAGATGTGGAAACTTCTCTGCAACCAAACTTCATTATCTTTAATTGTCCTGACTGTCACTGAACTGTCTGTGCGTCTGTCTGCAGCTCCAGTCATCGTCACTCCTCCAGGTGAAGTCTACAACGTGAGCGGCTCTCAGGTGTACCTGAGCTGTGAGGCGGTGGGTGTGCCCACACCTGTCCTTACCTGGAAGAAGGTGAGTTTCTGTGTCATCACTCAGACACTCAGCAGCTCACCAGTTACTTTATCACGATTCACAAATCATCCTGAAATATAAAACATAAAGATAACATAAAGATTTCTCTCAGCTGCTGTGTCTCCAGCCGCCTGACTTCCTGTTTCCTGCTGCTGTTTGTAGAAACAATGAGTCCGCTGAGCTCCACCTGAAAATATAAAACAGGAAACAAATGAGGAAATTGAAAGTTTAACTGTTTCACTGCAGAGAAACTAACAATAAAATGACAGAAACAAACTAATGGAGGTGATTTTATGTCCTGACTGATGAGGAAGTCACAAAGGTGAGTCTGTCAATCAAGTTTCAGTCGTCACATCGATCCATACAAATGAAAACTACAGGTGACCTATAAACGTGTCTGTGTAACCTGGGACAAACCCACCAATCAGAGAACAGCAGCGTCTCCTCCATCATCCAAACTGATTTGAGAGCCTGTGCCAGATTGTCTGTTTGATGATGAATGTTTGAATGATGATGAAACAAGCAGAAAAATGTTCAACAAGCTCCATTATGAAGCCGATCATCCAAAAATAAAAGTTTTTATTCCTGAAGAAAATGAAGCCTTAAATATTTAAAAATATATAAAAATATTGTCACTGCTGTTCAAAACTACATTTTCATTAATATTCACAGAACTTCTTGAATCCGTTTGATTAGAAAAGAATAAAAATGTAAAAATATGACGATGATGAGGGTTAAAAAGAGACGAGCTCCCCCGATGAGCTCATAGGTTACCTGCAGCCTCAGGTGTTCAGGTGTCTGTCAGCAGGTTTTCCTCTGCAGGTTCAGACTGTTAATTTCACTGCAGAGCGAAGAACAAGCTGCAGCTCGTCTCCGGATCCGACGGGAAGTAAAATGTGTTCCTCAGATTCTACAGATTCACCGAGATTTGATTAAAAAAAAAACAAACTGAAGTACCTCTGATACTTGAGTACAGTCTGAAAGTACACACTCTCAGTACACCCTGTGCATACAGCCTCTAAGCATACACTGAGTACAGACTGTGAGTACAGTCTGAAAGTACACACTGTGAGTACACAGTGTGAGTACAGATGTACTGTCACTGTTTTTCAATTCTGTTTTTTTTTTCCTGTGAAATAATTTGTAGTTTAAACTTTATCAATCTGTTTATTTCATTTTGTTCTATTTTCATTAAAGTCTGATGGAAGCAAGATATATAAACCACACATACACACACACACAAACACACACACACACACACACACACACACACACACATACAAATATACCCTGTACTCTAACCCATATATAAAGTACACAGTCTACACATAACAGATATACAAACTGTTGTAGATGTGTTGCAGTCAATGATGATCTGTGATGATGGTGATGATGATGATGATGATGCTGTCTTCCTTCAGGTCCTCAGTGGGAAGAGGAGGATGGAGCTTCTTCCTGGAGACAGAGACAACCTGGCCATTCAGACGAGAGGAGGACCAGAGAAACATGAAGTGACTGGCTGGGTGCTGGTTAGTTCACATTCATATATGTATGTGTGTGTGTGTGTGTGTGTGTGTGTGTGTGTATTTACACATGATACTGTCCCTGTTAATTATACATTCATATATTTGATAGTACTGAAAATACTGAGCCTCTAAAAAAAGAGACGTACAGTCACATTTTCAACACACGGCTGCACAGATTTAACAATGGGGAGGAAAATCAGTTAATATCTGTGATTAAGACTGAGAAGGAGTTTATGTAAGAATGTCCAGGTAGAGACATGCTGTCTTCACTTAGAGAGTTCAGAGGACTGATAGCAAGCTTCATCACATGGTTCAACAACAATCGCCTGAAGATCAATATCAGCTCAACCAATCAGCATCTGCTGGACAACAATGCTTCAAACACGGACGCTGCTGCAGAGAAGCTGCAGACTGTCAAACTGCTTCACACACGTTCAACCGACAGCAGAAGATCTGAACCATCAGACACTGATTCAGGATCAGACCACATGAGAAACATGGTCTCAGTCTGTCCTTCAGGTCCTGAGTGATGCTGCTGAATAATGGACAGAAAAGGGTTTCTGCACAACATGATGATGTCACAGTGAAGCTGACCTTTGACCTCTAAACCACCAAAATCTAATCAGCTCAATTCTGAGTCAAAGTTTGAGCCAAATGTGAAAAAAATTCCCTGGACGACCTGACAACATGATGCCTCTGGCTGTGACTGACACTGGGTTCTAAAGACTGTGAAAGGTGAAGTGTGGAGTAATCACCTGTGAGGACTGTCACAGACAAAAACATATTATTTTATTACCTTTTTATCTGCAGTGATGTTCCCAGACAGAATGCTAACTGCATAAGAGGAAACTGTTGCTTTAGGAATCCTCAGAATGAATGATTTACAGGATTTTATGTGATAACTGTGAGGAAATGTCTTTGAGGGGGAGATGGAATGAATAGACTCTCGTCTAGCGACGGCACCATGAAGGCATCAGTGCACATCTCACAATACTTGAAAGTACAAGATGTCAGAGATTACAGACAAGGATGGACTGATGTGTTTTTCTTCCGCTTTGTTAGATATCAAGCAGACATTACAAAAACATTCCTCAAAAACAAACTTGTAAAACGTTATCAAAACAAGGACGGTGTACGCGGCGTTGGGTCGAAATAAACTGCAGCGTGTGCAGGAACATGTCGGCACAGAGGAAGGAGATAGATCAGGCTAACCCATCAACATACTGTCAGGTAGAGGCCGTCTGTCCAGGGGGAGGTCAGGGGGTACTTTACCTATGGCACCCCCCCAACAAACATGGATTTACTGAATCTGCTGATCACAAAGACACTGATCTGCCCTGTTTCACATGATGTGAGAGGTAGTCATTGATCTTTAATACGGCAACTCGTCTCCAAAAACATGTCTGACTGACAAACACCGACAACGGAAATTTCAGTGACAGGAAATGATGCCATGATCTCAGATGTCTGTCGGACCAATCAGCACCACTGATAGTGTTTTTATTTTAGATCTCCCCTCTGACCAAAGAAGAAGAAGGGTCATATGAGTGTCACGCTACCAACTCTAAAGGAGAAGCTTCAGCTGTTGGGGCGATTCACCTGGTCGAGTCCATCGATGACATCATTGTCAAGAAAGGTAAAAATGTCTCTGACGTCATCAACAACAAACAGTAAATAAACAAATAACAAAATAAAAGAGACACACCAAATAAAATGATTCCCAAGATGAAAAAATGATTACGACAACAAAAAACAAATGAAAAGATAAAGATATAAAACATAAATAAGATAAAAACAAAGACAATATCAAACATTAAGAAGATTAAAAACTTAAAAAACGTCAAAGTTAAAGAGGATGTAAAACATAAAGAAAAATTATGTTTTTACATGAAAAATATAAAATGATAGAAAACAAAAGCAGATTAAAAAAAACAGCAGCAGGTGAGAACAGCTGAGTTTGTTTCACTGATCTGAACACAAACAGGAGACACTGAACTTCACTGCTTCACGTTCACACGTTCAGTCTCAACATGTTTCACACACACGCAGTCTCCGATGGTTGCCATGTAACAGGGCGTTTCCATGGTAACTGATTCTCAGACAGCAGGAAGCTGAAGCTCTTTGTGTGTCCAGTGGGTGCCCAATGACGTCCACTAAAATAGACATTTCAGGCTTAACAGCCTTTAAAATCCACAGAACGCTTCCAGGAAACGTCGTCAGAGTTCGTAACATGGTATGTGTTACAGCAAATGATTATCTAAAAATCACGTGGAAACCTTTTGCCCTGCCTCTGGCTGATGATGTCATTTCCTTTCAGTGACGAAGGAAGATGAGCTGTGATCGGTTGATCAGAGAACAGCGAAGATGATCATCACAGGAAAGATCTGAAGATGATTCTTTTTTAACCTTCACTTAAATGACCAGATTTTTCTTTTCACGTAGTTCAGGGTTGTTGTTTTTTTTTTTTTTTGCTAAGTTTCATTATTTAGTTTGCTATTTTTTAGATAAAAATTTTGTTAAACTTTTCTAATATATATATATGTCAATTGTCATCTTTTCACTTACTAGAGGTATTAGAGATGAACGGAAATCAATCAGACTTTTATTTTGGAAGGACTTAACCATAGCAACTGTACTGAGCCCTTCTGTCATCACTGTCATTAACAAATAAAATCAGTGAAATGAAGCAGATTTTAATCTGTAGAGATATTCTTCAATCAATTTATTAAAATCTTTCCTTCAGAACAAACAAGAACAATTAAACTTTATTGATCATCGGTTCAGGTCTGAATATTAAACTTAAATATTTAACATTTAACTCTTCTCTCTCCGAGCTTTGGTTTGTTTGTGGAAACTGAAAAGTTTTTCTATTTTTCCCTGAATTAAATGAAGTGAAATTCTTTGAGAAAAATTAAATATTTTGTTATCGATCAGTTACTATTGGAACATTTAGTCTTCATATATGTTAAAAAGTTTGCTTCTAGGCAATTTTAACATATTTTATCATAATTTGATTTCAGCTTCATGCTGCTGAAGTTCCATTTTACTTGTAATTCTACATATTACCATTAAAGATTACCTTCCAGAAAACTGAAATAATTAGTAAAGAATGCGTCCGTTCAATAAAACGTCACTCTTTAAATAAAAATGTAGAAACCATCAAGTGCTTTCGACTTTATTTGTTCATACTCTCCCACCTTTGACCTCTGTCCCTCCACTGTTTGAAGTCACATCGCTCAAAGGCTTTAACTGTTTTTGTGTTTCAGCTGCAGGTCCGAGCTTTTTTTAAATCACCATAACAAACTGAGAATGACAGAAAGTGTGTTGATGCATTTTATTAGTTCAGTTCAAGGATTCAGCTACTGATTATCTTCAGCGTGTTTATTAAACATTAAAAACAGTAAAAATGTCCACACAAGACGTCTGAGGGTGTCGACAATCCTCGTTCACCCTTCAAACGTTGTGTTTTGTTCATCCAACAGTTAAAAAGAAAAAGGCGACGATGACTCCCCTTTGATGAGAATGATGTTCGGGCTTTCTTCAAGATCAACAATCATGTTGATCAAGTTTAGAACACAAAAATAATCTGTTTGTTGATCAGAAGTTTTGACCGATAAAAGCTCGGATTGATGGACATGAACTCCATCCGTCAATAACAGATAAAGGTCTGTAATCCAGCTGATGAGCTAACATGACTGGTTCTGACATGATCGCTGAGTTAAGAGGTATTCAATAAAAACACCTGCAGGCTGCATCAGATACAAAAAGGTGGGTTTACCTGATCTTGTGGCTTGTGTCACATGATGTTTGTAAACCAATGAAGACTCAGAAAGACTTGACCAACAATCAAATTTATTCTGGTTTTAGAAAACAAAGTGAGACGACATAAAACTATAAACACATCAAAGTTCTACTTTCACTTCCTGCTGCTGATGTCACATTTAAAGTCTGCAGGGAGGCATGTGATTGGACAAACCACTCTATGACGTCATCATACGAGGAGCGATGCTCATGGACATCAACTCCTGGAAGAGAAGCTTGCAGGCGTATGGCATCCGGACCAGAGAGATCTGATGGACAGACAGACGGACGGACAGACAACAGACAGATTGTGTCATCATCAGGCTGTTTTCACCATCATCAATTATCCAAAACCAATACAGAACCAAATACCATGATCAATATTAATACACATCTCATCAACTGCGTATAGGCCAAAAATGATGTTCGATTATTCCCTCTAAAACAACCACAGAGGTTCAAACGTCTGTTTCCGCACATTACGTCCAACGAGAGCCACAAGGCCGCTACGTTAATTCAGCATAAGCGTCGTTCAGAAGAGCTACTTACCTCCGCATCACAAAACAGCCAAAGGAAACTATGATCTCTGCATGTTGTTGAATTATTCGCTTGTTTCAGTTTGACCTACGTTTCATCTTCAGTCAATCAAAGTGACGTTGTGTGTTTACAGGGTTAGGGTGTCCACGTGTCCTGGAAGGCTTCGATGTCACGGGAAAATGGGGGGAATTCTGCTTAAACATCTGATTATGGTTCTTATTTTTCCATGGTTTTGTGTCCGAATTACTAATGGAGACAACTGTTTGTGAAGTTTTTTCAATACTGACGGAGAGCGCTGCAGCTGGCAGCCATGAAACACCTTGCAGTTTAATCCCTCCACGCCGTCAATGTTTGTCTACTCAGAGTGTTTGTTTTACCCACTGACAGCTCAGATTGTTCTATTAAGTTTCTGACAGCATGATGGAGAGGGTTCCTGCACAGTTGCACCTTCTGTTCAAGAGGAAGATCCTTTGTGTTTGACGAGAAGCAGCTGTTTTATCGCTCTGTTCAAAGCGCCAGACTCCATTCACAAAAACACTAATTTAACAACGTAAAACAAACGTCATTCAAACTGACAGAAACCAAATGAAACTCATCAAAACCTTCTTAGTTTATCTCCAACAATCATCACCAGCTCTGCTTTGGTTGAAATAAACTGGAATTATTTTCATCAGAAATTACGACCGCAGAGGTTTAAATACGTCACACTTCAACAGGTTTTCCCAGTAAAACATAAGAGATGAATTAGTGGATCACAGAAACTCTGGTTTTGAGACTCCTGACCCTCATGAAGTGTTTTCAGTACGGCCGACTACAGCTTTTTGCACAATCAAATATTATTTTTCATAATCAAATGTGTGTTTTTTTAACAATTTGAATATAAATTTAAATGTAAAACATTTGTTGACAGCCCCAACCCTGACGTCACTGATCAATAACCGATATCTTCATGGAGGGACTGATGGTGTCTAGTTGTTAATGATCGGGTCTACCTGTGTCTTGTTGCGGCAGCCTCGACACTCGTACGTGTGCGTCCTTGTGTTGGCGATGGCCATCAGTCCACACAGGTTACACACATGAACCTGATACGGATCAGATGCCTCGAACAGACGTTCTCTGAGGAACTGAGCCGCTCCGTGAGCGATCTGACAGTCACGCTCCATCTCGCCGAACCGCAGACCGCCGTCACTGAGAGACAGACAGGTGAGAGAGTCGGGTGAGACAGACCGATTACTCACACAGGTAACACAGAGAGGAAGACAGACGTCTCGCTGACCGTGATCGTCCCTCCATCGGCTGCCTGTTGAGGATCTGGACAGGCCCTCGGGCCCTCGAGTGGATCTTATCGTCCACCATGTGCTTCAGACGCTGGTAATAAGTTGGACCGATGAAGATCTGAGACGTCAGCTTCCGCCCAGTGAACCCATTGTACAGAACCTGATCACAGATCAATAATATTGAAAACACTGAACATCTAAACACACAGACACAGATTTGAAATGATGTTTAACACAATGAGGATCAGCTCCTGATGTCAGGGTTCATGAGTTTAACGGGAGGTAAACATTGTGAGTGACCTCATTTCCTCTCAGGTGGTATCCATATTCAGACAGCAGGTTCGACACTTTCTGGACGTTGACAGCGTCATTAAACGGTGTGGCGTCGCCGATCTCACCTTTGTTCGCAGAAACCTGAATCAACACACACAAAAACAGATATGAAATACTGAAAACATTTCTGTAAACTTTTTGCTCTGTTGAACTGTAGTTCACTTTTACCAGCGTCCACGTTTGTGTGCTGCTGTCACGGCTCATGATTATTGTCTGAAATCAGGTTTTGATGTTAGGTCAGTGGCTACAGATGGAAATGACCCTCTGGCTAATTCTGGCATATTCATACTAATGTTTATCAATATAAATGAACTGAATAAAATCAAATAATCTCCATGTGATTAGAATTGATTTTTAGCTTGTGACCAGGATTATTCCAACAATAAAATGATAATTATAAAATTATCCTTATTATGTTAAATGCACTGATTATTACCATATTAAAATTACTAACCATTAACTTGTGATCAGAGCCATCACAATAAAGTTATTATCTCCAAAACGTATTTATCAATTACTACCTTGCCCTGCAGACACTCGATCAGATGGCCAACTGTCATTCTGGACGGGATGGCGTGAGGGTTGATGATGATGTCAGGTGTAATTCCCTCACAGGTGAACGGCATGTCCTTCAAAACAAACATTTGAAAAGGTCAGAGACGATCAGATCGTCAGCGTTTACCAGCGTCAGGGTTAGGGTTAGACGGACGGAGAATCAGACAGATGATGAAAAATATTTTTCAAGTATAGACTGTTTCCTGACTCTAACTGATGTCTGATCACAAACTGTTCCAGGATCAGAAGACAGCGACGAACTGCACAACATTTCACACCTGTCTGTGTGTGGACTTCACACCAAAATAAAATAACCCACATCACTCCTGACTGTTTGTCTGTTATTGTTCAGAAACTGTTCTAACTTGTATCTAAACTGGTCTCAGTTCTGATCCAGATGAGTTTCTTTCTTTAAGCTGTTTTGGTTCAGATGATCTCAGGTCTGTTGGTTTCAGTTTGTTCAGGCTGCTGCACAACAGAGAAAAAGATCTCAGTCTGGTCCCAGTTGGTCCAGTTCCTTCTTTTAACACTGCACTAGTTGTCATATTTCTGACAGATGAGAGGTTGAAACAATGCTGATGAAGCTCATCACTGCCAGATAAATGTCTCTGTATTTCAGGGATTATGAAAACAGTGTCAGTGTTCAGTTCAGCCAGTGGAACGCCAGCTCTGTGCAGTGAATAAGACACCTGGTGAACCGACAACATGGTGAATAATACAGACTGCTAAACTTTTTCACTGTTGTGTCTGAATCTAATTAGATGTTAACGCATCTGTTTCTGTCAGAAGTCCATCAGCTGCTGTTTGATCATCAGCTGATTCAACATCAGACCTGACGCCTCAAGTGACACCTGAAACACACTGAACAGCTTTACTGTCCTCACTGATCCAACAGCACAACCACGGCAGTGTCAAGCCATTGAGATCCCACACAGCCAATACACAAAGCAACACACTGTTGCACACAATGCATTTATTAAACTTGTTTATGTCTGTTGACTTCCTGTCTGTTTACTTCTTTTACCTCCTGTCTGTACTGGATCCCACAGGTTCCTTTCTGTCCATGTCGGCTGGCGAATTTATCTCCGATCTGAGGAATCCGAACGGAGCGAACCTGTGCGACATGGGAAGCAAAAAATAAACTTAATCTCCTCATAAAGACTTGGAATATCAGGTGCATCAGCTGTTATTCTCAGGTTTCGCAGGTGTTTCACGTGTGTGAGCTACTGCCTCAGGGGCGTCAGATGGTGCTTCCTCTCACCCTGATCTTGCAGAATTTGTAGCCCTCCTGGTTGAGGGTAACCATGACCTGGTCCACGATGCCGGTCTCGCTGGTTCTCAGAAAGGTGCTGCAGTCTCTCTTGGTGTAGCGCCGGTTAGTGCTGTCCAGCTCGTCATCATTCTCTGGCAGTGTCACCGTCTTCCCGATGATCACGTCCTCACCGGAGACGCGAACGCCCGGAGCGATGAGCCCGTCGTCGTCAAGCTTGTCGTAGATGGCATGCCTCATACCTGAAGATTTTTAACTTGTTCTCAGTCTATGACGTAAGATTAACCCTGCCCACCACCGATACCCAGCACCTGTGACTGGATGCTGCTATCACACCAGCAGCGTTTTCATACTGCAAATACCTGACCACTATGAAACAGATGTTTGAATGTTGGAGTTTTAAAGTCGGTTCTCACCCTGACAAGTTTCACGCGTCGGCTTCTCAAAGATCTCCTCCTGATCAAAGCCTTTCTTAGACTCCTGCTCTTTGTAGGATCGATAGAAAACAGACCTGCAGGACAAAAAACAGCTTTAAGGACAAAAATAAAAGACTGAAGCAAACACTCATGTTAGATCAGTAACAATGTCTTTTTATTCGCACACATAGCTTTTCCTAACACAGCTACGCAGATGACACAACTAATTCTGTGCTTTGCCCAGTCTCAATCCCAGGTGACAGCACAAGCCCCTACATTTCCGGCTGATCTCTCATCTCTCTACCCCAACCCTCTCCACAGATGTCTGAACACCACCTGAATCTCAACCTGGACAAGACCGAGCTGCTCTTTCGTCCATAGCCTCTCATTAAGAACTCTGCGGTGTCTCTGGCTCGGACTGCGAGGCACACAGGCGTGGATGACCGGCTGTCCTTCACTGCCAACACTGCTGTCTAAACCTGCTCCTGCAGATTCTTTTTCATATCGTCACCTTCTTAAAATAATTGCCTTAGTCATTTTTGGGCAAAAATGATTTTTTTTTTTTTTTGCCTAAATCAATTCCTTATGATGCTGCCAACCTCTGGTAGAAGCGATTATTTTAAGAAGGCGACGATATATCATCTGCAGGATATGTCTGTTCCAAAAACACGATTTTGCACAGGCTCTGGTCCAGACCGGTCATCTCCAGCCAAGACTACTGCGACAAGCTCCTGGCCGGTCTGCCTGCACGTGCCATACATTAGCCTTCTGAAAGCTCATGTGTTTGGACTGCACCTTGGCCCATATCAAAAAACCCTCATTATCTCTTAATGTGTGTAAATGCACGTATTTGCTGAATGCATGTGAAGCATTCAGCATATCTGATTAAAGCCGGGGTTGGTAATGTTAGAGAAACCAGTAAGTCTCCAGTAAGAGCGCTGGGGAGAGGATTGCAGTGCTAAACATATTCAACTACCTCATGTTTCATTCACACATAAGAAAACACTCAACATAATCACATACAATTTAAACAATGAAAATTAAAAATGTCTCTTCACTTTGGCAATGGACGCACTCTACAGAGTTTTAATTTTTCTTCAATTTGAAATTATCCCAAACTTTGGACATTTTCTGTCGTTTTCTCTGCCCTGTCTCCTCTCTCTTGGCTCCCTGCTACTTGCTCTCTCTCTCTCTCTCTCTCTCTCTCCATTTTGTAATCAATGCTACTAATTTAAGGTCCTTGCATGTGTCCATCGCGTAAGCACATTGTGCCACAGTGATAGTCATCCGTGTGAAACACGATGGACTGTGTATGTTTGTGGCAGAAAGCCCTGCACCAAGGGAAAAGTTCCTCACAAGACGTGTATGGATTAAACAAATCCCTGATGCACAAAATTTGCACGAAGGATGTTTTGTAATCGAGTTACTCGAGGAATAGTTTCAGCCCTACTCACATGATTCTTGTAATGACTTTGTCTTGGGATATATCCACATGGTAGGATAAATGTACAGTAATGTAATAATGATAATAGTAATGTAATAAACGTAATGTAACAAGGTAAAATTACGTCAGTAACAAAAATAAGGTGAAAGAGTTAGTCGCTGACCTGAAGAAGCCTCGGTCCACGGCCGACCTGTTCATGATCACAGAGTCCTCCTGGTTGTATCCTGTGTATGAGGCAATGGCCACAATGGAGTTGATACCTGAAAAACAAGAAGAAAGATTCAGTTTGAGACACAAACAAGAGGTCTGCTTGATAGTTAGCAGGCAGGCCAAACCAGTTGCCTGAAAACAGACTAAACACAAACAACTGAGGCCCACCTGAAAGTTTCTATGAGGAGAAAATAACAGACTGACCTCCAGCATGTCCATTATATTACACATCTGAACTCCTGAAGAACATCATGACTTTTTAACCTGTACTTTTACACCTGAAACTTACTGAATTCATTTGGGATTTCTCTGAGCTTTTGTCATGTCGTGACCGCTTGCCCTTGTTTTCTGTCCAAAAACTAGGTCAATTATCAGTCTGACTGCACAGATGTGTGTTACCTGCAGGCAGCTCTCTGAAACGCAGGTACTCCATGGATCGGGTGGTGACCAGTGGTTTCTGAGGGTAGTACAACACGTGAGCCAGCGTGTCCATTCGAACATGGAAGTTGGTGATGTAGACGCCCATGGCCTGTTTACCCATAGCAGACTGGTATGTGTTCCTGGGAGACTAAACAAGACCAAACAAAACAACAACTGACGGAGCATCATTGAGAAAACATGTCAACATCATTAACAGATGATCAGCCTTCATTAGCATTTCACTGCATTCAGGTTTTCATATTCTATCTACTTCTTCAAATATGAATAACCCTCAACACCACAGCGTCTTCTGGTTTGAGGTTAGTTCTGTTCTCTGTTTATTTCTATCATCATTTATGCTTCCAAACCTGCATAACCAGCTGCATTATCACTCTAAAAAAATCAGTATGCACACAGTGAAGATGACACACATCCACATGCTGCATGGCGGGTAAAAAAAACCCCAGATTGCTCTGCATATGCAATGTGTCCCATGCACTTCACTTGGGAGAGTTACGCTGCTGCGACCTAATAATGGGATACACCATGTCTCTTCTCCAATTTTTAAAGGGCCAATGCGTCCTCCTCTTGCTTATGAAATTCCCTTGGGGATGAATAAAGTATCTATCTATCTATCTATCTATCTATCTATCTAAAACCTTTGCTGATGAATAAACCCCAGCCATCGTCATCACAGTCACGTGGGCTTGTATACGCTACAACTTACACCGGTGATCACGAACCGGCAACATAGTATGTGTGCAGAGGCAGCGGCCTCTGGCGTGCATCCAGTATTCACAGAGCCGTAGTTATAGATGTAATTCTTGTTTTTGTTTGTTTTATTTGTTTGTACCTGGTTGTGGTCGGGGAAGGGAATGATGGAAGCACAGACTCCGAGGATCATGGACGGGTGGATCTCACAATGTGTGTAGGTGGAGCAGTAGGCCACGCCCTTCTCTTGGAGGTCATCAGGGGTCATGGCGAGCATCACTGTCTCCTCCTCCAGAGTGTCGATGTACTCCACCACACCGCTCGCCACCAAGTCCTGCCAGCTAACCACCACAAACACAAGAAACACACAAACAAGAGAAAAACAACAATAACTCAATTTCAACAGAAACTTTACTGGAGGAAACGAAAAACTCTAATAGTCTGCTGTCTCGCCTGAACTCTGTCTTACCTATAGTTGGCTCACCTCTATTAAGTCTCACTGGTACCCAGTCTCAGCCGAACACTGTCTCACCTGTAGTTATTGTACTCTCTCTCCTTCAGCTGGTCGATATGTCGTCTCTTCAGCAGGAGTTTCTGTTTCTCAACGATCAACAGTGGTCGGCAGATTCGGCCAGCGTCTGTGTAAATTCTGATCTCACGCTCTCTGATGTCTCTAATCATGGACACCTGAAACGTTCAGAACCAGCAGGTACTCAGCTGTGAGATTACATTTCGCTTTGTCATCTAAAACCCACAGACAGACAAAAAACAGCCATGACTTGACTGACTTCCCCGCCCATTGGTTCCTAATGAAGACAGTTATGTTTATCTCACAAATGTATAATTTAATTTTTAAAAGGGTCAGTCATTTCCTGTCACAAGCTCCTAGCTCCATCGCACAAAAGAATAAAATACTTCCTACCAGGCTATATATCAGAAGCAGTGGTGTTCCGTTAGAAATAAATGGGTTCTCGTTACCTCAGACACGATGATGTCCATCTGTCTACGGAGTTTCCTCAGTGTGTTCATCAGCTGTTCGGGATCCTTGTGGATTCCGACCCAGCAGCCATTCACAAAGATCTTCGTGGCACTAAAACATTTAAACACAAATAAAATCAAATGCAAAATCACATGTATGGTCAGAGAAAGTTTGAACAAAGGGTCGGTTTAATGTAAATGTTGAATGTTTGCTTCTGGACTAATGATAGCTAATTTAACACTGTGCAGTAATTACTGATAAAATCTAAGCTGACAGAAAATACAAATTATTTTCTTTAGGGTTGCTGATGTGAGGCTGAGCTGCTTGTTTTCATTCTGACAGAGCGATGCTGCCATCTGCAGGTCAGTTTGAGACACAAACACATCTCCCAGTTAGATGGACTAAAAAACACGAAACAGCTAAACTAAAGAGACTGTTAGACGAAGTTGTTCTGAAAGCTGTAAAATATTAAATCAAGCTGAAGTGACTGACTCTGCGATGGCAGCCGGTGAGATCTCCTCCAGGTTCTCCATACTCCACTCCTCCAGAAACTCCAGGATGGGAGACGGCTGGGAGCCCACAGAGATGTAGGCCATGAGGGCCAAGTTCTTCACCAGACCCACAGCATGACCCTGAAACACAGCAGTACTGATCTGTGAATCCATGTGGCTGATTTGATGAATAAAGTTCAGGTGCTCAGTTTTTAATCACCCACTGTGGAAAAAGCCTGCAGACGTTAGTGTGACAGACTTACTCTCGTCTTCTGAATTGAGCCAGATTCAGCATATTGGACCTGTCTTTTCAGACCATTCTCAGACATTTTTGGGGGTCCTGTGTCGCCAAGTGTTTGTTCATGAGGGATTGGTTCTCTGTATGATAAAGACTTTGGTCTATACCAGCTCTATATGGAAAGTATCCTGAGACAACTGCTGTTGTGATTTGGTGCTATAAAAATAAAACTGAATTAAAATTGAATTGTGTTTTTTACCTCTGGCGTCTCGGCAGGACACACCATTCCCCACAGTGTGTTGTGCAGCTGTCTGGGTTTTGCCAGTTTGCCATCTCTGCCAATTGGAGAATTGACTCGGCGGAGGTGGGACAGAGTGGAAGCGAAGGTCAGACGGTTCAACACCTACAAGCAGAAAAATAGAAAATAATGATGTTTAGATGCTGACAAAAGGGGACAGAGACCATCTCTGAAGATCAAAGCTGTTTGTAGGTTTAACTTTAAACCACATTTGTTTGACAAACGAGCATCATTCTTCTTTACCTGGAGGCTGGTGCTCTCACCTGTGACACTCCAGCTCGGGCCTGGTGAGCCTTCTTCACGTCGCCCCAGTTTCCAGTTGCCAGTGAATACTTTAGACCATCTGAGATGATTCGGGTTTTAATGGCAAGCTCCAGATTGAAGTCTTTTCCTCTGTCGATGAACTTCTGAGCGTAAATTCGGATCTCCTTCAGCAGGTTCTTAAACATGCTGAACAGAACAAAAAGGGGTTTCATACAGTTTCATCATTTCCATTCACAGAATTACAGCCTGATTAAACTGTATTGAACCAGTTACAGCTACGTCTTTTTTGAAAAAAATATTATATATTAGTATGTATATGTATACACCTTTATGTTGTCTGATTTGTTAAGGGTGAATGGGCAGATGCTAAAGGTCAAAGGTCAGATGAGAAGACAGTAAGTGAAAGAAGCCCCACCCTCTGAACAGGAAGGCCAATAGAGGTCCGGCAAGGTCTAGCCTCTTGTTGCCATAGTGATCTCTGTCATCCAGCTCCCGTCTGCCTAGAGCTGCCAGCAGCAACCTGTGGACCATGTACCTGAAACCAGAGTAATCCATAGTACAATCCCTAAGTCAAGAAAGTTTGAATGGTGTGTAAAACATAACTAAAACAGAACATGATCACCTGATCTGATCCCCTCTGACATTAACTCACCTGAAAACAGCTCAAAGTCAATATATTTAATGTTCTTCCTCATCAGCTTCATTGATTTCTGTAAATATCTCTTATTGTGAATCTGATGCAGCAACACGTTTCACAGACTGGGAAAGACGTGGAACACATCAAAAACACCTGTTTGGAACATTCCACAGGTAAACAGGCTCACTGGTAAGAGGTGAGAGGATCATGATTGGGTATGAATCAATCGTTCATAGAGGATGGAGCGAGGTTCACACTTTGTGAACACATGATTGGATGAAGGATTTGAACACATTAAGCTGCTGTCAGTGCAAACAGTTTGATTGGAAATGACTCCATTTTGTTTTTATTTACATTGTACACACTGTCATACATGCCGACGCTAACTTGGGTATGACTCATCCTCAGAGGTAAGCAATCTTGTACTCACTGACACATGTAGATCCACCTGTACAGATGTCTCTCTGATGGGACTCACCCTAAGAAGTAAGCCTTCTTGGTCTCACAGAAGTCACTGACTCCGACATGTGGCAGCATCTCTTTTTGCAGAACTTCCTTGGCGTATTTAATTCTTCGTTCTTTCGTCACACCGGGTTTCGCTCCTCTTGAACCGATGAAGTTCAGCGCCACGTTCTGCTCTTGGATCACAAACGCTTCATCTAGAGATGGCTTCACCTGGAAAAACAGTGACATCATTGATGACATCACATCTGTACTGTAGGCTACTTGTAGACTGTCTACTACTACTCTAACAGTTGCTGCTCAACTCCATACCCATTTGTCCTGCAATAATTTATATGAACAATTTCAATCTGGTTTCCGCCCCCTCCATAGCACTGAAACAGCACTCCTTAAAGTCACTAATGACCTCCTCCTTGCTGCTGACTCCGGTTCACTATCCATTCTCCTTCTGCTTGATCTGACTGCGGCCTTTGACACAATTTCACATACCATCCTTCTGGACAGACTTTCCTCTCTTGGCATTACAAATACACCTCTAAACTGGTTTCATTCATATCTTTCAGGCCGCACTCAGTTCATTCAGTTAAAATCATTCACTTCCGATCCAGTCCCCGTCACCTCGGGTGTCCCCCAGGGCTCTGTCCTGGGACCACTGCTATTCATTATTTACCTTCTCCCCCTCGGTCGCATTTTCCGCAAACATCATATTCATTTTCATTGCTACGCGGATGACACCCAGCTCTACCTTTCAACCAAATCCAACTCCACACTCCCACCTCTGTCCCTCACCAACTGCCTCCTTGAAATAAAATCCTGGTTCACCTCAAACTTCCTTAAATTAAATTGTAGTAAAACAGAGTTTCTTTTAATAGGCACAAAGTCTACATTAAATAAACTGCAGAATTTCTCTATTCCCATCGATAATTCCTCCATCTTTCCCTCCCCTCAGGTCAAGAGTCTGGGTGTCATCCTCAACAGCACCCTCTCCTTTGCCTCCCATGTCAATAACATTACTTGGTCTGCCTACTTCCATCTTCGCAACATCAACCGGCTCCGTCCTTCTCTCACTCCTCACTCCACTGCTGTTCTTGTTCACAGTCTGGTCACCTCCCGTTTAGATTATTGTAATTCTCTTGTCTTTGGCCTTCCACATAAAACCCTCCATAAATTACAGCTGGTCCAAAACTCAGCCGCCCGTATCATCACACGCACCCCTTCAATCCATCACATCACACCTATTTTACAACAGCTCCATTGGCTCCCCATCACATATCACATCAACTACAAATTACTGCTTCTTACCTTCAAAGCTGTGCACAATCTTGCCCCTCCGTATCTTTCTGACCTCCTCCACATTGCTACACCTGCCCGCACTCTCAGATCCTCTTTCTCCATCCATCTCACTGTCCCCCCTGCCCATCTTGTTACCATGGGGTGCAGAGCATTCAGCCGCTCTGCTCCACAGCTCTGGAACTCACTCCCACCTGACCTCCGTAACACAGACTCACTACCACATTTCAAATCCAAACTCAAAACTCATCTGTTTAAACTAGCTTACTCCCTCTGAGTAACCTTACTCCCTCTGATCACAGCTGCATTGCCTAATTTAAATTGTATTTTGCATTTTATCTTTATTGTTTCTTTTAATATTGTGTCTGTTTTTTTATGCCTGATGATGTAAGGTGACCTTGAGTGTCAAGAAAGGCGCCTATAAATAAAATGTATTATTATTATTATTATTATTATTATTATTACTGTGTTTACTGTCTGACCTGTTAATGATGAACTAACAATCACTAACTGATCAATAACCGATGACAGAAACTGACCATCTCCATCATCTCGGGGTCATCAAAGTCGTAGATGATGTGTTCCAGTATGTCTCTGTCCGACACGAAGCCCAGTGCACGAAACACGATGATGATGGGAACTTCCTGTCTGATGTATGGCAGCGTGGACACGATCCTCTGACCAATCGCACTTTTCTTCACTCCCTGAGAGAGACAATAGATAATCAATGACTTAATGGATATCTGTTTTCTAGCTAAATGTCAGCTGGGGTTGACTGAGACTCAAGCTCCAGCTTATATTAGATGAAGGACATGAAGTCATTTGAAAATAATGGTTAATCATGTATCCAGGTAAATACAAGGACTCACCTGTCCCCCTCTGGCCATCATGCTGACCCAGATGGTGCTGGTGGGACGGGACGAGTTCTCCAAACAGGACCGGCACTCGCCTGTGTAGGCATACTTTGAGTCCTTCTTGGCAAACACGTACACTGTATTGGTGGCCATCTTTTCCTGAGCGATCAGCACCTGAAAACCAGCAGGCGAACCAGTTTGAACACGAAAACCAACAACACACGCCTAATGATGTCACACAGTGCATCATAATGTTGTACCTTCTCAGAGCCATTGATGATGAAATAACCTCCGGGATCAAGTGGACACTCGTTGAGCTCACAGAGGTCTCTGTCTGTCAGGCCACTCAGCAGACAGTAGGTGGAGCGAAGCATGATGGGAATTTTACCAATGAAGGTCTTCTGGTGCTGTGTCTGCAGCTGGTCCTCCCCCTCCTTTATGATAGTCTTTGTGATATCAACATAGAGGGGGGCTGAGTACCTGCAGGGGGCAGCAAGACCAGGTGAGACCAAGTGAGGCCGACATGAGAACAAGTGAGAACAATGGAGACCACGGAAGACCCTACGTGAGATTTCGCAGTCGAGCTTCATTGGGCATCATGGGAGAAGGAGCTCCATCTCTCTCCCAGTGGGTGGGCTTGGACAAGTAGATCTGCTCGAACTTCAGCAGGTAACGAGGCTGAAACAGAAATCAGAGGTCAGAATGATGTCACAGTGAATCAAAAGAGCTGTAATTATCTTAAACCAGGGCCTTCCTACACAACCCTGAAGATTGCAAATAAAAGAGGTCACTCTGAATGTCTCTAAATGTCCCAAATCAGGTTTTAGTCTAGATCCAGTCCTTGGTATTGCTACTCACCGGCTCCTCCACCTCTCCTGAGGTGTGCTGTGCTTCAGCCTGCAGGTCGATGGGCGGAGCATCCTCCACAATCCTTTGAACAGACATCTGGATGAACTCATCAAATGAATCCAGCTGCTGACGCACCAGGCCTTTCTCGTCAAAATAAGAGCTGAAAGAAACCAAACCCATTTCATTTCATCAGACCAGTGCTCTGCAGCATTAGACTGTAAACAAACAGATATACCAGATTTTCTCAAACAAAAGCTGGTAGTCAAATAAAAGCTGGGTCTTGAATAATGGCCGAGGGTGTTTTCCACCTGAACAAATAAAAGCCCGGTCCCTAACACACAAATTCCACTGGCAAATGACTGATTCTGGTTTGATTTACATCTTGCACAGAGTCCAGACTTTTTTTTAAATTGGAGCTGTGCTTACAAAACCGAGGGATTTCGAAAAAAAAAAAAAAGTGCCTGTCTGAGAGTCTGAAATTAACCCTGACTCACTGGTCAAGCATATTTTTTACTGGCCAAAATAACTAATTGCCTTCGTATGCCAAATATATATTATATCAGTATATTCCATTGATATAATAAGGCATTATATTGAATGCAAACTTAAAGAAGCTTCCAGAGCAAAATCTGAAGCAAATACTTTTCAATATCACCAATATCATGAGGGAATTTTTGGGTCTCTGTAGATAAAGAGTATGGTCTGAACCAGCTCTATACAGAAAGTGTGGAGGGTGTCCTGAGACAACTTGATTTAGCACTATATAAATAAAAAATCAAAAACATATATAAATAAAATTTAATTGAGTTAAATTCAATATATAAATCAACGGTTAATCAATTCAAGCCTGAATACAGCTCCTGAAGTCTTGATCTCAAAATTCTACTGGAGTATTTGCTATTAAATACTACTTAAGGATCAAACATTTACACTGGTATAGACTATTCAGTAACGGTGTCCAAATCCAGAGAAGACAAAACCCCCCAGACTTGAATTTTCCCACCACGTTTCACTGTCAGCTGCGTGCTATTGTTCTCTGTCCTGTTTGTCTCCTTAATAAATTTTAGAATACCTTAGTTTTTAGATACCATAGTATTTGGTATTGTACCACAGTTACTGCCATAAATCTCAAACTTGGATTCATCAGAATGGTGTCAGAAGATCAATACATCTGGATGACTGATGGTGTGGTCATTTTTGGTTTGTTTGATTGTTTATTTTGTTTATTAAGCTAATAAATGTAGCACACTTGCTGCACGCATCATTAATACATGTTGTAATGGTGTGCTATCTCAGCCAAGGCTCCCTCAAAAGGACATTTTAATCTCACAGGAGTTCCTGGTTAAATAAGGTTAAAGTAAAATAAATAATATGATGGAGAAACAGAGAAATATCTGTAAATGAACACCTCAGCAGCAAAAAGGGATTTACAATGACATGAAATATAAATGATATAATCACAACTATAAGAGATGTAGAAACACCAGAAATGATACCTAAATATTAAAAAATATTTCAGTAATAATAATATAATACCACATCAGTGTGGGGATTGTTAAATAGGCCTTTTAAAATACTGGTAGAAGTTACCTAGACAAAACAGACATAACTGTGAGACCTCTGAGCATAAAACCACCACAACTTGTAAGAAAAAATACTTTTTGTTAACATTCATATTGATATTCTCTTATACTTTTTGCTGCACTGCCACTTACTACCTGTTGCACGTCACCTGTTTACATACCGTGTTGCACACGTTTTTACGGTTTCATAGAAATTACTTGCGCTACCTGCACATACCTCAACTGTTTATACTTCATGCCACTTGCACTACTTACATGTATTTATATATTTTTTGGATATTACGACCATTTGCACTTCTGGTTAGATGCTAAACTGCATTTCGTTGTCTGTGTTGCACTCTGATGATGACAATAAAGTTGAATCTAACATAATCTAAAAGATGTTTGCTTTATTTATCAGTCTTTCAATCAGTTATCTGTTGGGAGTGCCTCTCGCTGGCAAAGACAACATGCTTGAAACAGGAAGGTAAATGTCAGATATCCTAATATTTAAAATACAAGACCATTCAGTTAAACATACAGTGATTAAATACCTGCATTTTCACCTCTTGTCGTTTGTTTTTAGACTCATTAAATAGAACTAACAGATATAAAAAGTATTTATTTCCCTCAGCTTTTAACTTAACTGAAAAGCTTTCAGTGTTTCTGATGCTGAATGTCAGTAAATTGTTGATGAATCTAGAAACATTAATGATTATTATTAGTCTCTTCTGTTGGTGTCCCAACACAAAGACATAGGCGAGGAGACATCCTGGTGAGCTTACCTGATGACGATCCAGCATGCTTCCTGCCACAAATCTGGAGTGATTTCATCATCGTCCTCATCATATTGATTATCTGCCAAAAACACAAATAAGCATTGACGATATCACTGTACAATATGTATTAACACCATTCAGCATCAGGAGGCGGCCCATCATCTCAGATGATATTTTAATGGTGTTTGTGTTTATTTTAATCTAGATGTTTGTTGCCATTTGTCCTCATCAGATATTCGTAGGTTTCCTGGTGAAGCCTAAGATAATTAGAATGAACTAATTAACGATAAGAACTAAGTTGCTACCAGAGACACATGAACATTTTCATCTGAGTTCAAATATAAATGCTGATTGCAAGGGTTTAAGTTCATTTTACTGAAAAGACTTAATTACCTTTACTGAAGTAAGACTTTACTTGTTAAGTGTATTTAATACTTTTCGATCGTAGCCTCACTGGTGCTTCAACAGAAGTAAAAGTTCTGCATATGTCTTCCTTCACAAACACAAACAGTGGAGCTGACTGTGACCGTTAGCCTGCTAGCTGAAACAAAGCACCGCGCCAACAGCTTTAGCTAACGTTAGCACTTCAGTCAGCGAACGTTCGTGCTTTCAGATGGTGCTATCGTTAGCATACGCGTTAGCTGATGTTTCTACACGTTAATGTGAGCTAACTGATGTTAGCATGTCTTTTCATTCAGTAACAACTTTGATGTTTTCAGATAAGAAGCCACCATTAGCTCGCAGCTAAAGTAAAGCGGAGGTTCAAGTTAGGGTAGGGGGTTTTCGCTGTGACAGACACCAGCTCACCTTCGTCCTGGTCGTACATGTTTTAGCTCAAGAAAATAATAAAACTGTACTCAAGCAAATGTAAACTCCGACACAACGGTGTAACAACCAGCGCGCCCCGGAAATTCTATCTCTCCTTTTCCTTTTTCCTTCTTCTTCTTCTTCTTCTTCTTCTTCTTCTTCTTCTTCTTCTTCTTCGGGGTGTTACGGCAGACGATATCCGTTATGTTGCATTACTGCCACCTTCAGGTTTTACTCTCAGTCTTTGTCAAATTCAAAGAGAGATACTGTAAGATCTTCCTACAGTTGCATCTCCAGTCCTTAGAAGACAAAATATCCATTTCCTCCCCCACTCCTTGTCCCCACAGTCTAACATACTTTTAATGTTGTCCTCCTCCAGGAGGAGGACCACTTTACCTAACTGTGTCATCATTTCTTGCCTGTTATGTATAAATTTCCTGTATGATAGAAGAACCTGCTCAGCTGTTTCACAGGCCTGATGAATGTTTTGTACTCAGGCTGTTGTGTTCAATTCTCTGTCTGCTTAATATGACTTGCTCTTTCCTCTTACTTCCTCTCCTTCTTAATATACCCTGTCTGTTCTGGATTGAATGTCACTGTCTTCCTTTTATTATTATCCCAGATCTGTTTCCACTGATGAGTCGCCTTTGTCCACACTCTGCCTTTCTCCTCTGAATCTGTTCCTTTAGCTTTGTCTTCAATCATTTGCTTCTTTTTTCCAGTTTGTCCGCTCTCTCGTTTCTCAGGACACCTGAATGTGCCGGGGCAAACACGAACGTTGCAATTTTCCTCTGTCTAACTGTTCTGGAGTCAGCATTCAGGCTTCATTCAGCAGATCCTGAACTTGATGCTGGTGAGGGCCGACACTGAATCACAACATATTAATATATTCCTGCAGTTAACCTGTTCACTCCATTGCAAGCCTATCAGAACAGTATATGATTCAACAGTACATACATTCAAACAGTCAGTTGTCTAATTCAGTTCAATTTTATTTATATAGCGCCAAATCACAACAGAAGTTGTCTGGTACTTTCCATATAGAGCTGGTACAGACCAAATTCTTTTTTTGTTAAAGCCCACCTGGTAACCCAGCACAGCAGCTGCAGACACTGCTGTGTTCATTAGAGGATCCTTTGATCCATCTGTAAAAATCTGAGTACTGTCTCTATATTTATGGTCCCTGTAACTATAGTATTCCCTGGTTAAATCATCATGCTTATTACTGAGCTTGATTCTGAGTAATTCTAGATCAAAACAAGGGTTTTCTAATATCCAAACAGGTCTAACTGGCAACACTGCAGCAGCGCCAAACTCCTTATCATACACTCCATATCTTTTGCTACTTGATCTCCTGTCCATCCAAAACTCTGTCTGTGTGTTCTGTCCTTCTCCCAGCACAGCTGCAGCTCCCTCTATGCAGGATGGCTACCTCTATGCCCCCTTATATTGTTCCAATAGTTAGCCATCAGTTGCTTCAGACGTATCCATAACAGCATCTCGCTTCAGTTTGGACTGCACACACTGACGAAGTTCTAACTGCTGCTAAACATAATCTTAGAGCCTGAGCTTACTTGCTATCCAGGTCTAAAAGCACAGATTTTGCTGCTAATCCATAAATAGTACTTCTATAATGATTATAGAAGTACTATTTATGGATTTTTATTATATTATTATTATAGTATAATCTAATCGTGATCTTACTAAAGCTACAAAAATGTGTTTCAGTGAAACAAAGTCAGCTCCCCATTCCAGTTCTGCCAGACATATGACATGTTTATATTTATGAACTACATATCTAATGTGTTCCCTCCATGTTAACCTCTGATCAAAATACATTTATTATGATTTAACAGAGCATATAGCACCCAAAGATACCAAGCTCAAACAGAGGTGACGGGAGGCAAACAAAAGTTAAACAATTGAATGAATATCAAGAGAATATGCAAGAGACAAGTCCAGACGAAGCAGAAGAGTCCAAAGTTGCTGAGTCCAAGTTGAGACAGGTCCAGGTTCTTCAATGAGAGCAGACAGACAGACAGGACATGGATGACAACAGGTGAGGAGTAGGCACTTGAGCACAGACAGAAAAAGCAGGTTAAAAAGGCAGGTAGCAAACAAGTCAAAAATACTGAGTAAGGTACTTTGTGATTCTCAGGTCTGGTCGTTAGCACGCAGCAAGGCAGGTGATTCGATGAATAGTGGCTGAAAGCCTGATGCTTAGATACTGTGTAGGCAGGTGAGTCTTGATTGCTTAATTGAGCACACCTGTGCTCAGGAGGAGAGGAGGCTGGGCTCAACCTGTCGGCCACACCCTGCAGTGAGACAGACTCAGACTCATTAGACAGGGGAGAGACAGTCAGGAGCACAAAAGGAAGGGAAACACAGGAGACAAAAGGGGGAAAAGGAGGGGAGACTGAAGATCTCCACAACACTCCCAAAAAGCAAAAACTCTCAACTCTTCCTAAATTACCTCTATACAATTTCAAACAGCATTCCCCGAGACTCTGTCTTTAGAAGAACATAGCTTTTCTTTTTTTCCACAGAAAATTCAAATCCTCATTTTGTTCCTCACTTTTCTACTACGACTGGATCCATTGTACTCCTTCCTTTCCTAACCTCTCATTTATCACATGCTCCATTCATGTACAAATAAATACATGTAACTTGAGTAACTTGTTCCAAACTCTCGTCAAACAGGAAGCGGGAGGGGCATCAAGGGCCATATGTGTTTTGTTTTACACATCTGACAGCCAATGGAGATACTTGTTTAATTGTTCATTGGTCAAATAGATACCTAGGACTGACAGTACATGGACGAAAATGTGCACAAGCCATTCATAGTAAAAACAGATCACCAAAAGTGGAGACGTGATTTTTAACGGACAGCCACGATATGAAATGTATCATATTTTGCAGAAATGTACAATGCCAACATCTCATTCTGGCAACTTGTCTAGTCAGAACAATGATTTCAAGCCAGACAGAATAAACAACAAATAAACAAAGGTTAATGAGAAGAGCTGTATTGTCTGATTCCAGAAAAATTCACAGAGAAGTTAATAGAGTGCGTCATGGTACATCATGAGCACATTTCAGGGGATCTCTGCTTTAGAACACAAAAGGTCTGTGGGTTAGGGTGGGTATGACATACAGTCATGGTTTCCCCACAAATAAACAACAGCATACACCCCAGCTGCAAGAATACAAACTATCAGATGCAGGAACACAAACAATCACAGCAACAGACTGTACTTTCAGCATGAAGACTGGACATTTTGATGGCTTGTGTTTTTGTGACACAGTGACCATCAAACTGTTGTCTCATCCTCTCCTCCCCCTCTGGTCCCCCTGTCCTTTAAGTTTTGTGTAGGTCTGCTTTAATGACTCTGTTGTGATAATTTAATGTGATTCATTATTGTAGCCCATACATATTATCTCTATTATGTGTGATCAGATAACTGTTTTTACACAATTTAATTCAAAACATTTTGAGCAGCAGCATCAGAATTAAAAGTTCTGTATAAATGAAGTGCAATGTTTTAATCTGCATAATGATTATTATTGTTATTGTGTTTGTGCTTCATTAATTTATGTAAATATGTTGTTGTGCAGAGTTGTGACAGAGCCACACTTGTTTTTCTGCTGTGGTGTTGGAGTCACTCTGTGTCATTCCTCTTCCCGATAGTTTTTGCTCTGTCAGCGATATTTCAGGGCAGACAGAATGTTGATCCCGAGATTAAAGGCTGAACAAAAACGAGAAGCAGCCGTCACAACAACAGAAGCTCACATGGTTTCAGACGACAACACAGAGCCCGTCCTCTATATGATAACAGCACAGCAACACCAAACATCACAACCCCAGAGGATCTGCACACAGACACATCAGTAGCCAATCGGACACCAGGAAAACCCACAGATTCAACCTCCTCTCAGATAATATCATCATTTTTGTTGTTTTGCTTTCTTTTTTCTTTCTGAGTTTTCATCCAGGATGTTTGGCAGGACTCTTCTGCTCGTCTCTGTCGCTGTTTTCTTCTGTGTAGGTAAGACTGGACCAGGCCAGGTGAATTAACAGTGTGGTTTATAAACAGCGTCAGATATCTGAACAGTGAAGTCCAGCTGAAATCGGACTGGGTCTGATGTACAGTCTGGAAGTGCTAGCATGTCTGTCCACACATGTTGTTGTTGTTGTTGTTGTTGTTGACTAAATTAATATGTACTCATCAGTAAATTAAAATGGGTTGCACCACACATTAGTTGTAAGACAGAAATTAGATGTCAAGTGTTATGATATTGTTGAAAAGCGCTGTTTAAAACTGATGCAAAGTGACTAATTACATTTCACAAAAACAGCACAATGAAGTAGGGTTGAGCCGGAGAAAGCATTTTTGATGAGTACGAGCATGATACGAGTACAACTTGTCAACATCTGTGCTCGTGCTCAAGGAAAATCCTCATTGGGTAACTGACTGTCTTCACACTCTGTGATTGGCCAGTCACACACAGCGCCCGCCCTTCCCTACACAGACATGTCTCTAGCTCACGTTGCTCTCTTCAGTACTCCTTAGGTTTTCTTCAGCTCGCCTCTATTTCGGTTTGTATGATATCTAAAGTTACTTGGTGAACTCGTTTCGTAACGTACGCCGTGTATTTGACAAGACAGAGCTGAAAACCGGCTTTTTACCGTCTGCTTGCTCTTAGTTTGGCTGGTGATACACTTAAGAATATTCATGTTCTGAGTTCATAAAAAACTTGTTCTGTAAATGTGATCAAAAACATTGATTTGAATCTCAATTTTGAGGCTGTTCTGTAAATAGTTTTCAAATAAACAATAAATATAGCAACTTCTGATCAATCCATATCAATTTCAGACTTAAAATAATGTACTGATTTAAGCCTCACCCATAAACCACGCTCACTGTAGGCCCCGCCCACTCTGAACACAGATATGGATACAGATAATTTAGATGGTTGAACAGATACAGATACAGATACAGATAGTGGTGTACTCGCTCATCCCTACAATGAAGCTTACAAAAAAATAACGCTTACAACATCAGACTAAATGACCAGATAGCATCAGCTGGGTTACATAATCAGATATTAGACTAGACTCTAATAATCAGATTAGACTGTCAGTCTCACTGACTGAATGTGTGTCAGTATAAACAGAAAACAGTCACACCTATAATAATAATAATAATAATAATAATAATAATATAATAATAATAATAATAATATTCCGGTCCACGGGCCCCCCTGCCCTGCATGTTTTAGATGTTTCCCTCCTCCACCACAGCTGATTCAAATGATCGGCTCGTCATCAAGCTCTGCAGTGGCTTGATAACAAGCCACTCATTTGACTTGGAGCAGGAAATATCTAAAACATGCAGGGCAGGGGGGCCCGTGGACCGGAATTGAGAAACACTGGTTTATAAGGATTATAGGGTCAATTAACTGTACTGTCTAGCCTGGTACACTGTTTAAACTGTTATGTAGTGAGTGATACTAAAGTAACTACCTGTTTACATAGATAATTGGTTTTCATTAGATAGCAGTACAGGTGTTTCCTGAAAACAGATTGACACAAATAAACTGTTTACCTGTGTAGACGTGTCATCAGTTCTAATGGTGCAATGTGGTTTAGTAAAAACTAGTTTGAAATTATGTCATAGGAGCTAAAAATTGATATTATGGACCAGCTAAGAGTGGGCAGAGTCAGGGTCAAGTGTTCAAACAGCAAATTCTAGAGGTCATATTAAACCTGATAAACTTACTGTGTTTTTTTTCAGATGCTGAGGATAAATCCAGGCTGTACAGGAGGGTAAGAAACAAACAGAAACATGTCCAGCCAACTGTTTTCTAAATTATTACTAGTACTACTACTGCTGGTGCTATTTCTACTACAATAGTAATTGAAATGGAATAGTATTAATTATTAATAATGTAGTATTTTAACCTTGACATTCCTTCTGAATTTTCTAAGTTATTTAATGTTTTTGTAGTGTTGAGATATTTGCCACAATCAGGTGGAAATCAATTGGGGTTGTGTGTTTGTCACAAATTTATTTTTAGCACTTTAACAAGTTACAGCATGTTTGGCACACACCAACAAACTAAGTAAGGTTTTATTGTAAAGAAATGCATAGTATTTCATAAAATTAATGGACATTATTTAAAGTAAATAAAAAATGTAAAGAAATAAGGGGGCAATTCAAGTAAAAACTGAATAACTTCTGTATGGTGTGTGTTCAGGGACTGATTTAAAGGGGCTGACTTGGTCTCATTTGTTTCAGGCATGTCTTTTTGTTTGAATTCTGGTTTGGATTGTGGACTGTGGAAAAGATAGGGTAGATCCCCATCCCCTTACTGAGGATTTCAGACTGTACAGAACTAAGAGATCTGAAATACAGTGAAGAGCCATGAGGATCATTAAAGGTCATGAATAAGATCATAAAATCAAACCTAAAACAGAATGGGAGCCAGTGTGAGGATGGTGTAAACAGGGGTGATCTGGTCTGGACCCTGGGTTCTGGTCTGATGCCTTGCAGCTGATGTCTGTACAGTCTGTAGTCCATAATGCTTTGTTCAAGGAGGTGAAGAGGCTTCTGCTGTGATCAAAGTGTGAGGAGATCAAAGTTTGGCGGATACATCTTTGAAATGGATCGTAGTTTTTAAATAGTTCATGATTGAACATATTTATGGTGTGACGACAAAAGTAAAAACATCAGGAACAGATCTGATCAGATTTGTCAACACCTTTTGTTTGTTTTTTTTTTTAGGTGTTAAACCAAGAAATTGTGTGACAAATGTGTCATGCATCAAAAATGGAAGAAAGGTCATTTATCTATAATGAAGTTTTCTGCTTTGAGGCTGAAAACATGTGAGGAAGCAATGTTTAGAAGCAGTTTCCACAGCTGATTCATAAATGTTCACAAATCCTAAATTTAGTGTGTCCTGGTGTTGATTTTATACTTGTTTTAAATGGTGTGGAAGTTGGGTTCTTGTAGTTTGTAGTAGTGTTTTAAGGCATTATTTTTTATCTCTTATTTATATTTGTTGTAACACATATATATTACATTTTGTACATTCTTTACTGTAGTTATTTATATTTTTATTAAGTTCCTTTTTTTCAGGAGCGGATTGGGGTTTTATGTTTGGCATGCATTAATGCTGTTTTTATAGTAGTTAATACTATCAAAGCTAAACTAAAATTTTATTAATATATTTCTCTTGGTTTTATTATCCCCTCGATTGATATGGGACATGTCCTGTGTAAAACATTTTGTAAAAATTGATTTTATTTTCATTTGATCAAATTTTTCAATTATTTTTTTCTCATTTTTACTCTTATGAGGTTGGGTGATTGGAGGGTATTCCTCTGTCTGCTGACCTTGGTCTCTGGGACCTGGTGGGGTTCCCCTTAAGCTCCACAGCTGACATGTCCCTGGCTGGTCCTTGCTGCTCCACTTTGCCTTGCCGTTTTAAATGTATCCCCTGTAATTACCATAACCCCTAACCATACCCCTTCACAGTGCCCAATTCCAACAACAACCTTGTGCCTGATCCCAAGCATATTTCCCATCTCATGAGACAAACAGCTCACATGTAATGAGACTCACAGAGGGAAAAAAAACTAGACAGGGTTGAATCTGATCACAGCCTGGAGATGGAAGTGCATGAGGAAAATAAGTGGAGTATGACATCCTGGGATCATTGATGCATTACCACATCTTTAAGGCCTAATGGGTATCTTTGAAATATTTTATAATAGGGTTCTCATAAAGTTGAGGGTTAGGGTTGAAATTGAGAGAGTTTTGTATTGAATCTCACTTTTGCCCATGCACCCTAACCCATGAAATGTAGTTTATCTTAATCTAATCCTAAACCACTGATGATTGAGCCTGAACATGCTTACAATCAGTGTGGAGTCTGGATTTGGGTCATAGACATGTAATGTGTGAGAAAATACATTTTCACATGTATTTTGCTCGTTGTTCTGTTGTTGTCACTGCAGCCCTCCTGTGTGGGGATGAGTGTGACTCAGGCGTGTCCTCTGAACTACTCTCCAGTGTGTGGCAGTGATGGGGTCACCTACCCAAACGAATGTTCTCTGTGTGTCCACAGACTGTGAGTCTTTCATTCATCATACAGCAAAAATGGTCTTCACTCTGTTAGTTTAATTTGTTCAAATGATTCCTTTTCATATATTTTAATTCTAACCTTGCCACAATTTGAAAATATTGATCATACTCAAGTGTTTCCATACGTATCTAACCACTGATAAATTGAAGGCCCAGAATCTGCATTAATATAAAGAAAATACCAAAAAGGTAAAAAACAATAGAACCTTGAATAAACAGAATGTGATTAGTGCAACTGGAAGGTCTGTCAATTAAAATAATGAAAACAAAGGAGCCATTTTGGTAATGTTGTAAGGTAGCATGAGCAAATGGGAGTTGTTGTTATTGTTAACCCCATTGCTGGTGAAAGTCTGACGTGACTTTGGTAGAAATGTTCATGTAATAAAGTTTTATTCATGTTATGTCTGGTCACTTTTGTGGGGTTAAAGGCATCCAAATGAAATGCAGTACTTCCTTGAGTGAAATTACAGATTTTCTGGGTTTGAATATTATTGGAAACATCTGGGGTAGTTTCAATATGTAGCTCAGCAAAATATCTGACATAAGTGTAGTTGTTTTTAAGCATTTGAGTACAGAAGTTTTACCTATTCTACCATTAAACTTTGAATGATAATAATAACAGTAACCGTCATGTGACATTAGACCACACAGCAACCTGCTGCAGGCAGTCAGATCAACTGCCTCTCAACCTCAGTAGTCACATCATTTCATTGATTAGATTTGAAGAAGATGAAAAAACAAATGAGATAGGTGTTTCAGAAACACTTTGATTGCATTAGTTTTAATGTATTATCGTACTTATTTGATGTGATATAGATACATAAATAATGTGCACTTGTTCATTTGAGAACAGTGAACGTGTTCTTACGTGTTACTTGTTCATGTCATGGTGGTTCAGTTAGTAGTTCATGTCAGAGTAATAATATGATATAGCATGTGAATTCCTCCATAACAGTTAGTCATTTGTTTAATACCAGTAACAAAGTGCATTAGTGACTGGGTCAGAATAAGAGACAGTTGTTAAAACCAGTAAATCAACCTGTCATGCTTCATCTGCCCCAGTCTATAGGTAGAAAAAGTGAGAAATTGTTTGTCCTTTAAACATTGTAGTTGTCTGGGAGTCAGACTGTGGGTTTGTCATTCTCTAACTTTTGTTTCCCTTTTCTTGCAGTGAGTGTACTGTTTGCTTTGAGTTTTAACAACATGAGAATGACTGCTTTTAAAATGTTAAATGTAAATCTTTATAACCTTACAAAACACAGACAAACATTAGCAGAAATAAAAACCCTTGTAATCCCTTTTTTTGTTTTTAGGGAGAAAAATGCTGACATCTTGATTGTGATGGAGGGGCCGTGTTGAGGATGATGGCATCCAGCTTGTCCCTGAGGATGTCATCGGATCTCCATGTAACTGATGATGTCATCATTTGCATGTTTGACTTTTGTTTGAGTGTAGCTCTTAGCATTTAGTGCAGAGGCATACAGGCGCATACACAAACACACAGTCCTGAGTGCAGCCATATGTGGTAATGATTCCAACACATTTATTTTATAATGTTGCGTTTTACATTTTGATATTTCTGTAAAGACATTTTTCTTTGTCATCCTGGAGCAATAAAGGTTTTCTTTGTGGCTAAGTTTAGTGTTGTCATTTGTAATGCAAATAGGTATAGGGCTGTTGACCACGATCAGACTTTGGGGTTTTTGTCTGATCCTCTAGTGAGCGAGATAAAGAGATGGGACCTTGACCTACCCCCACATTTGTGGCCACTGCGGGTCTAACGGTACCACTCTGGAGTTTGTAGGATTAAGGGGGTAAGTGTAAGTAACTTTTTTTTCGAGCTAGAAGGATCAAGGGTGAAAAGGCTGATGTGGCCAAAAATGGCCAAGATTTTTTTTGAGCTAGAAGGTTGAAAGTTTGCCCCCCCCCCCCCCCCCCCCCCCCCATTTGATGTACCCTGAGTCCAACAGTGGTGTTCCTGAAGCTCTGTGACGTTTGGTTCAAAAGTTATGGCCATATTAATTTTCCCATGTATGTGTATGGGAATATTGAAAAGTGTGATAATTTGTGGCATAGCCCAAAAGTATCCACCAGAAAGTGTTTAGGAGCACGTTTGAGAGCCCCCTGAGTCGTTTGGACCCCCCTTTGAAGGTATGAAAATTGTAACCCTAGTGGGTAGTAACCCTAGGCAAAGGTAAGGAGAGATCATTTTTGGATCACGCCATCCCCGAAGGTGATCAATGCACACTCCATCCAGCCCCCCCAGGGATGGGCCAGCCCCATCCCCCCAGGTAAGTGGGTAAGTATATATTAATATTCTTATTATGTATTTATCTTAAATGAATTTATATATTTTTTTTATACACACATATACATACACACACATATTTTAGTACATATCCACATATACATACACATATTTATACATATTCACAAATTATATTCAAACAGGTAAGTATAGGTAAGTATTAATTAATCAATTTATTTATTTATGTATGCATGTATGTATTTATTCATATATTGAAATGCATTAGTATATTTAGGACAAAGGGTTACAGGTGAAAAGGCTGATGTCAGCAAAAATGCTGAAGGGTTAGGAGAGATCATTTTTGGATCGGGCCATTATGTAGAAAGAGTTTCTCCTTCGTGTCTCAATCCACTCCGTTAAAAATTATTGGGATTAAAGGAAGATAAAGGGGTTATATAGGTTGAGATTAGGGCCAAATTAAGGGGTTAGGGTAGGGTAGGGTTAGGTGTAAGAGGGGAGCTGCTCCCCACGAAGTGGGGGGTTAGGGTTAGGTTTAGGGTTAGGGGGCAGGGGGGGGGGTATGGGATAAAATCCCGTTAGGGTTAGGGTTAGGGTTAGGGTTAGGGTTAGGGTTAGGGTCAGGGTTAGGGTTAGGGTTAGGGTTAGGGTTAGGGTTAGGGTAGGGGGGTTAGATTAAGGGTGAAAAGGCTGATTCGGGCAAAAAGGGACAAACTTTTTTTTTGGAGCTAGAAGGTTGAAACTTTGTCTACCCCCCCTATTTCATGTACCCTGAGTCCAACGGTGGTGTTCCTGAAGCTCTGTGACATTTGGTTCAAAAGTTATGGCCATATTAATATTCCTATGTATGTGTATGGGAATATCGAAGAGTGTGATAATATGACAAAGTGCCATAGCCCAAAAGTGTCCCCCAGAAAGTGTTTAGGAGCACGTTTCAGAGCCCCCTGAGTCGTTTGGACCCCCCTTCCGATGTATGAAAATTGTAAACCTGGGTGGCAGTAAGCCTAGGTAAGTTATAGATCAAGTAAGTATGAATTGGTATTAATCCTCGGTAACGTATAGATAACAAGGTATGTTGGAGTTCTAACAACAGGTACGTGTGTAGAATGGACTCTTTGGTTGTGCCTCAATGATTTGAGGCACTTAAGCCCCCACGCCACGTCACGGCAGAGTCCTTGTGGAGGTTTTTTTTTTTGTTTTTTTGTTTTTTTTGTTTTTTTTGTATTTTTTAATTTTTTTTTAATTTTTTTCTTTTTGTTTTTTGAAATGCTTACTAATCTACATGTACTACAAGTATATAGAAAGATTATTACACAGAAAAACGGATAACAAAAACCAGGTTGCCACCTAGTGGTCTTACACCGCCTGTATGTAAAAAAGGATAACTAAAACCAGGGTGCCACCTAGTGGTCTTATCCCGCCTGTATGTAAAAAAGGAAAAGAAAAAACAGGATGCCACCTAGTGGTCTTACATTGCCTGTACGGAAAAGTAACTAAACAGCTAATTTATCAGCCTACTCCTTTTCTTGCTGAAGGCTGACATGGTTCTTGCTGGAATTCCAGCTTGCTGGCAGGCCTTCACATAGAGGTTGTAGTCCTTAAGCCTTGTCCCATGCAGTGGAATCAAGGCCACCTCTTGGTCTGACCAGGTCCTATGGACGTTGGGTGGCAACACCATAGCACTGGACCCTTCAGGAGCCTTGTCCTCCTCATCCAGCAGTTGGATGTCCTCTGGCTCACTTTCCTCTGCCGGTGGAACCGTCTCCTTCACTGCAGGCCCCTCTCTCTTTGGACCGACTTTGAAGTCGATCCCAGGGCCCAAGCGGTAGAGCTGCATGCCTTTCACGTTGTGTGGGAGAGTGAAGTTCCCAAACACAAGGTGCTGCCTCAGCGTATTGATCGTGCAGGGGCAGCTGCGGTACAGTGTCAGGAGGGCATCAAACTCCACAAACGTACCGTTCTGGATGAGGGCAATGCAGCTGATGAACGTCAGCAGCCTGAGCCTCCTGTCCTCATCCCTCGGTGTCTGAGGGTTTCTTTGGCGCTCAGGAATCCTGTTGAGGACCTCTGAGAGCCAGGGCATGCCCCACTCCCGGTAGCGGTCCATGCTGCTGTCGAAGACCAGGTCGTGATCCACAATGTACTGAATGATGGAGTTCATCAGAGTGAGGGTCGCAGGCGTGGTCCTTTGATCAGCAGTTGGAAACAGTTCCACAAAGGATCGTGTGTCCCAGTTGACTCTCCTGCTCTTCCCCTCATAGAAGCGCAGCCTCGGGAACCACTTGACCTTCATGGATGCCAGTCCCTCGTTGAGAAGAACGGAAAAGTCCATCCCCAAGTCGGTTACCATGGCATGGGCCCTCTTCAAGACACATGGGAACTTGAAGTGACCCATGTGTTTAGCCACGGAGTCAGTGAAGACCTTGTACTCCATTGCATCCAACACAATCGGTGGCTTGGCGTCGTCTGTGAGTGTGCTAATGGGGATGTCGCAGTTCCTCCTGTACACGTCCTTGATCAGGATCATGACAAGCTCCTTGCCGATCACCGCTGGGGCAGCGGACAGTGAGTCGGCAAAGAGGAACATGCGTTCCACCCTACCTTGCTGCTTCATCTCTCTGACAAAGTGCCAAAGTGGCGGAGGGGCGAGGCCAGCACTGGCACTTGAGTGTGGGGCTAGCCCAAGAAATCCCCGGGTCTTAGTCCTGCTGTTTATGTTGGTCGAGTTAGTACCCAGGCTCACGCTGTACTGCCTGGAGGTGGCACAGCGTGGCTGCCCATGGAAGAACTCCTCCAACGCGAGCTCGCACTGAAATGCCATCCAGGCAGGATCGTACCCCCCTTTGTGAGCGTGGCAGATGTGCAGGATACGCAGTTTCTCTGCAATGTGATTAATGACCGCCTTTGTCACTGTGTGCAGTCCCTCACCGTTCATGTCCCGAAAAGCCAGTAACATGGGCTCTTCGGACAACAAGGTGTGAAGGCCCTTGCGGTCATACACCTGACATGGATCAAAAACCTCAGGGATGCCCCTTTCCTCCTCAAAAAGTAGCACCACCTCCATCCTCACTGGCAGGTGTATGCCAGCTTTGCCGAGAAGGTCGTGCATGTGCTCGATGTATCTGACTGACCTGACAAAGAGCGACTTTGTTTGGCTGTCGTGGAGGAGCCCGCACGTGCTGATAACACCTGTGACCGGGTGCTTGTAGAATGGTGTCTGGTGGGTATGGGGGGAATCACAGTAGAGCTGGATGTGGTTCACTTGAGGTGTGCCATCCAACTTCTTCAGCACCCCCAGCAACTTCGGGCTCACATCTATCGGCCTTGTGTCAAGGTTCGACTGATAGTTGACCGATTCGTGCATGCTGAGGTTCGTGTACATGCAACCCCCCGGTCCTGTGACTTGCTGGAGTCCAAAACGTGACCACATCAGGTGGGTTAGGTTCCCTACGGTCCAGTAAGGGTTGTCCCTGATTGATGTGGCTGCATGGATGGAGACCTTGATGATCTCTGGTATGTCAACCAGCTCAGACAGTTTCAGGGCTGCACGGTCCTTCTGTCCGTACTTGCTGAGAGTCAGCATGACTCTCAAACCTGCAGGTCGGGGTACCTCATCCAGCGCGTTGTCCAAAAGACTCAGTATATACATCTGGTCAGATGGACAAATAGCCATCTGACTCAGATCCGAGAGATTGTTTCTCTGAAAGGTTGGGTGTGCCTTAAGAAAGGGATTCAGACCCAGTATCTGCTTTTGGAAATGGTCGATGACATTGCGGATGAAGTCCACGGTGATCTGCCTGCCTGCATTGCTGGTCTGCAAGAGTCTGGAAGGTATCTTTTTGTCCTGTGGCACCACGGTGACTGTCAGGTGCCAACCGCCATCCACAAAAGCCAGCTTAACCCCGTGCACATTTCTCCACTCATCCAACACGTGGCTGGAGTAGTCACATGTGTGCAGGTGCTTCTTCAGGAGCTGCCACATGGGCATGACCTTCAGTTTTGATGGCCCCAAGAAAAGATGGTGTATTCCTGCGGAGATTGAGTAGAGAGACTTCAACTCCAGCACTGCCCCATCTACATCGTACTTGTAGACAAGTTCTTCAGGGTTAGGGTGTGTGGATGGAAAAAAGGTCAAATGCAGGTCCTCATCGGTGAGGAACGCTTGTGTGTCAGGGTAGGACTTGAAGGCCTCCAAGAGGGTCTCAGTATTTGCAGTGGAAATACCGTAGAAGTCCATCATTTGTTTGCAATGAAGCACAAGCTAGCAAAGTGGCAAAATGAGAAGACAAGTTCCAAGACAAGTGTCCTCTTCAGTGTCCAGTCCAAAAGTGAGCAAAAGAAGCAGTGAGTTTGGTTTTAACTAGACGTTTTAACAGAAAACAGTAAAAAGACCATTTATGTGGATTAACATGAAATATGAATTGTACTTGGTAAATATTGCAAGATAATTAAATAATCATTTAATGACTCTGGAACCTTGACCTACCCCCCCTATTTCATGTACCCCGAGTCCAACGGTGGTGGTCCCGAAGCTGTACGACATTGCGTTCAAAAGTTATAAGCAAATGAAAATTTGCATATAAGTCAATGGGAGTGGTCAAAATTTGAACTTGACCTACCCCCCCTATTTCATGTACCCCGAGTCCAACGGTGTTGTTCCCGAGGCTGTATGACGTTGCGTTCAAAAGTTATAGGCAAATGAAAATTTGCATATAAGTCAATGGGAGTGGTCAAAATTTGAACTTGACCTACCCCCCCTATTTCATGTACCCCGAGTCCAACGGTGTTGTTCCCGAGGCTGTATGACGTTGCGTTCAAAAGTTATAGGCAAATGAAAATTTGCATATAAGTCAATGGGAGTGGTCAAAATTTGAACTTGACCTACCCCCCCTATTTCATGTACCCCGAGTGCAACGGTGGTAGTCCTGAGGCTGTACGATATTCTGTTCAAGAGTTATAGGCAAATGAAAATTTGCATATAAGTCAATGGGAGTGGTCAAAATTTGACCTTGACCTTCCCCCCCATGTCATGTGCCCCGAGTCCAACGGTGGTGGTCCCGAGGCTGTACAACGTTCCGTTGAGAAGTTATAGGCAAATGAAAATTCCCATATAAGTCAATGGGAGAGGTCAAAATTTGACCTTATATGTTGTGTATTATAATATTACATATTCTATTCTATTCTATTCTATATTACAATATTATACATATTATATTCTATATTACAATATTATATATATATATTATGTTATATATTATAATGCCATATATATATTATATTATAATGTACAAGAAAGTGTCTACTTAAAATACACGAGGAAGCACGAGCTTCAGATTCAACACCATTTGTGTGCTGGGATGGAAAGCGCCGTAAGTGGGCTTTAGCTCCACAGAGGGTAGGGGGTTAGGAAAGGGGGTTATGAACCAGTACCCCTTCATGGGGGTAAGGAAAGGGATAGGGGTTAGGTGAGGGATAGAGTGTGTGAAGTGCACTTTATATATTACAATATTATATCTATGTATATTATATTATATTATATTATATTATATTATATTATATTATATTATATTATATATCAAAATATTATATTTATACATATAATAGTATATGTTATAATATAATATATATATTATAATATACAAGAAATTGTCTACTTAAGATACAGGAAGCTTCAGCTTCAACACCATTTGTGTGCTGGGATGGAAAGTGCCGTAAGTGGGGTAACCTCCACATAGGAGTCAGGCTGTAAAGGCTGATGTGGCCAAAAATGGCCAAGTTTTTTTTTGGAGCCAGAAGCTCCCCTAGCCTACAGTATGGAATGCTCTCCTCTGTGACCTTTATTCTTTTATTATTAAATGCCATCCAAATGAGTGCATTAGTTCAGTAAGGTGCTTAATCTTCAAGAAAAAACAAATGGGAATACATTTAATATAAAGTTAAAAATATGAATATATAAGAATAGCGTTAGAAAATAAATATTTAAGGGATGAGGCTAGGGGTAGAACCAAATAGGGTTAAAAAATAATAGGATAAAGGGTGAAAAGGCTGATGTCAGCAAAAATGCTGAAGATTTTTTTTGGAGCTAGAAGGTTGAAAGTTTGTCTACCCCCCCTATTTGATGTACCCTGAGTCCAACGGTGGTGGTCCTGAAGCTCTGTGATGTTCCGTTCAAAAGTTATGGCCATATTAATATTCCCATGTATGTGTATGGGAATATGGAAAAGTGTGATAATATGACAAAGTGGCATAGCCCAAAAGTGTCCCCCAGAAAGTGTGTAGGAGCATGTTTCATGGTCCCCCGAGTGGTTTGGACCCCCCTTCCGATGTATGAAAACGGTAAAGTTTGTGGGTAGTAAAGGTAGGCAAAGGTAAGGGTTACGCTTGGGCAAAGGCCAAAAGTGTCCCCCAGAAAGTGTGTAGGAGCACGTTTCATGGTCCCCCGAGTGGTTTGGACCCCCCTTCCGATGTCTGAAAATGGTAACCCTTGTGGGTAGTAACCTTAGGCAAAGGTAAGGGTTACGGTTTGGCAAGTGGGTAGTAAGTGGTTATGGTCAGGGTTAGTGTCAGGGAGAGGGTTAGTGTCAGTGGCGGTTAGATTAAGGGTGAAAAGGCTGATGTCAGCAAAAATGCTGAAGATTTTTTTTGGAGCTAGAAGGTTGAAAGTTTGTCTACCCCCCCTATTTGATGTACCCTGAGTCCAACGGTGGTGGTCCTGAAGCTCTGTGATGTTCCGTTCAAAAGTTATGGCCATATTAATATTCCCATGTATGTGTATGGGAATATGGAAAAGTGTGATAATATGACAAAGTGCCATAGCCCAAAAGTGTCCCCCAGAAAGTGTGTAGGAGCATGTTTCATGGTCCCCCGAGCGGTTTGGACCCCCCTTCCGATGTATGAAAATTGTAAACCTTGTGGGTAGTAAAGGTAGGCAAAGGTAAGGGTTACGCTTGGGCAAAGGGCAAAAGTGTCCCCCAGAAAGTGTGTAGGAGCATGTTTCATGGTCCCCCGAGCGGTTAGGGTTAGGGGTTAGATTAAGGGTGAAAAGGCTGATGTCAGCAAAAATGCTGAAGATTTTAGGGTTAGATTAAGGGTGAAAAGGCTGATGTCAGCAAAAATGCTGAAGAGGGTTAGGGTTAGGGTTAGGGTTAGGGTAGGGTTAGGGTTAGGGTTAGGGTAGGGTAGGGTAGGGTTAGGGTTAGGGTTAGGGTTAGGGTTAGGGTTAGGGTTAGATTAAGGGTGAAAAGGCTGATTCGGGCAAAAAGGGACAAACTTTTTTTTTGGAGCTAGAAGGTTGAAACTTTGTCTACCCCCCCTATTTCATGTACCCTGAGTCCAACGGTGGTGTTCCTGAAGCTCTGTGACATTTGGTTCAAAAGTTATGGCCATATTAATATTCCTATGTATGTGTATGGGAATATCGAAGAGTGTGATAATATGACAAAGTGCCATAGCCCAAAAGTGTCCCCCAGAAAGTGTTTAGGAGCACGTTTCAGAGCCCCCTGAGTCGTTTGGACCCCCCTTCCGATGTATGAAAATTGTAAACCTGGGTGGCAGTAAGCCTAGGTAAGTTATAGATCAAGTAAGTATGAATTGGTATTAATCCTCGGTAACGTATAGATAACAAGGTATGTTGGAGTTCTAACAACAGGTACGTGTGTAGAATGGACTCTTTGGTTGTGCCTCAATGATTTGAGGCACTTAAGCCCCCACGCCACGTCACGGCAGAGTCCTTGTGGAGGTTTTTTTTTTTGTTTTTTTGTTTTTTTTGTTTTTTTTGTATTTTTTAATTTTTTTTTAATTTTTTTCTTTTTGTTTTTTGAAATGCTTACTAATCTACATGTACTACAAGTATATAGAAAGATTATTACACAGAAAAACGGATAACAAAAACCAGGTTGCCACCTAGTGGTCTTACACCGCCTGTATGTAAAAAAGGATAACTAAAACCAGGGTGCCACCTAGTGGTCTTATCCCGCCTGTATGTAAAAAAGGAAAAGAAAAAACAGGATGCCACCTAGTGGTCTTACATTGCCTGTACGGAAAAGTAACTAAACAGCTAATTTATCAGCCTACTCCTTTTCTTGCTGAAGGCTGACATGGTTCTTGCTGGAATTCCAGCTTGCTGGCAGGCCTTCACATAGAGGTTGTAGTCCTTAAGCCTTGTCCCATGCAGTGGAATCAAGGCCACCTCTTGGTCTGACCAGGTCCTATGGACGTTGGGTGGCAACACCATAGCACTGGACCCTTCAGGAGCCTTGTCCTCCTCATCCAGCAGTTGGATGTCCTCTGGCTCACTTTCCTCTGCCGGTGGAACCGTCTCCTTCACTGCAGGCCCCTCTCTCTTTGGACCGACTTTGAAGTCGATCCCAGGGCCCAAGCGGTAGAGCTGCATGCCTTTCACGTTGTGTGGGAGAGTGAAGTTCCCAAACACAAGGTGCTGCCTCAGCGTATTGATCGTGCAGGGGCAGCTGCGGTACAGTGTCAGGAGGGCATCAAACTCCACAAACGTACCGTTCTGGATGAGGGCAATGCAGCTGATGAACGTCAGCAGCCTGAGCCTCCTGTCCTCATCCCTCGGTGTCTGAGGGTTTCTTTGGCGCTCAGGAATCCTGTTGAGGACCTCTGAGAGCCAGGGCATGCCCCACTCCCGGTAGCGGTCCATGCTGCTGTCGAAGACCAGGTCGTGATCCACAATGTACTGAATGATGGAGTTCATCAGAGTGAGGGTCGCAGGCGTGGTCCTTTGATCAGCAGTTGGAAACAGTTCCACAAAGGATCGTGTGTCCCAGTTGACTCTCCTGCTCTTCCCCTCATAGAAGCGCAGCCTCGGGAACCACTTGACCTTCATGGATGCCAGTCCCTCGTTGAGAAGAACGGAAAAGTCCATCCCCAAGTCGGTTACCATGGCATGGGCCCTCTTCAAGACACATGGGAACTTGAAGTGACCCATGTGTTTAGCCACGGAGTCAGTGAAGACCTTGTACTCCATTGCATCCAACACAATCGGTGGCTTGGCGTCGTCTGTGAGTGTGCTAATGGGGATGTCGCAGTTCCTCCTGTACACGTCCTTGATCAGGATCATGACAAGCTCCTTGCCGATCACCGCTGGGGCAGCGGACAGTGAGTCGGCAAAGAGGAACATGCGTTCCACCCTACCTTGCTGCTTCATCTCTCTGACAAAGTGCCAAAGTGGCGGAGGGGCGAGGCCAGCACTGGCACTTGAGTGTGGGGCTAGCCCAAGAAATCCCCGGGTCTTAGTCCTGCTGTTTATGTTGGTCGAGTTAGTACCCAGGCTCACGCTGTACTGCCTGGAGGTGGCACAGCGTGGCTGCCCATGGAAGAACTCCTCCAACGCGAGCTCGCACTGAAATGCCATCCAGGCAGGATCGTACCCCCCTTTGTGAGCGTGGCAGATGTGCAGGATACGCAGTTTCTCTGCAATGTGATTAATGACCGCCTTTGTCACTGTGTGCAGTCCCTCACCGTTCATGTCCCGAAAAGCCAGTAACATGGGCTCTTCGGACAACAAGGTGTGAAGGCCCTTGCGGTCATACACCTGACATGGATCAAAAACCTCAGGGATGCCCCTTTCCTCCTCAAAAAGTAGCACCACCTCCATCCTCACTGGCAGGTGTATGCCAGCTTTGCCGAGAAGGTCGTGCATGTGCTCGATGTATCTGACTGACCTGACAAAGAGCGACTTTGTTTGGCTGTCGTGGAGGAGCCCGCACGTGCTGATAACACCTGTGACCGGGTGCTTGTAGAATGGTGTCTGGTGGGTATGGGGGGAATCACAGTAGAGCTGGATGTGGTTCACTTGAGGTGTGCCATCCAACTTCTTCAGCACCCCCAGCAACTTCGGGCTCACATCTATCGGCCTTGTGTCAAGGTTCGACTGATAGTTGACCGATTCGTGCATGCTGAGGTTCGTGTACATGCAACCCCCCGGTCCTGTGACTTGCTGGAGTCCAAAACGTGACCACATCAGGTGGGTTAGGTTCCCTACGGTCCAGTAAGGGTTGTCCCTGATTGATGTGGCTGCATGGATGGAGACCTTGATGATCTCTGGTATGTCAACCAGCTCAGACAGTTTCAGGGCTGCACGGTCCTTCTGTCCGTACTTGCTGAGAGTCAGCATGACTCTCAAACCTGCAGGTCGGGGTACCTCATCCAGCGCGTTGTCCAAAAGACTCAGTATATACATCTGGTCAGATGGACAAATAGCCATCTGACTCAGATCCGAGAGATTGTTTCTCTGAAAGGTTGGGTGTGCCTTAAGAAAGGGATTCAGACCCAGTATCTGCTTTTGGAAATGGTCGATGACATTGCGGATGAAGTCCACGGTGATCTGCCTGCCTGCATTGCTGGTCTGCAAGAGTCTGGAAGGTATCTTTTTGTCCTGTGGCACCACGGTGACTGTCAGGTGCCAACCGCCATCCACAAAAGCCAGCTTAACCCCGTGCACATTTCTCCACTCATCCAACACGTGGCTGGAGTAGTCACATGTGTGCAGGTGCTTCTTCAGGAGCTGCCACATGGGCATGACCTTCAGTTTTGATGGCCCCAAGAAAAGATGGTGTATTCCTGCGGAGATTGAGTAGAGAGACTTCAACTCCAGCACTGCCCCATCTACATCGTACTTGTAGACAAGTTCTTCAGGGTTAGGGTGTGTGGATGGAAAAAAGGTCAAATGCAGGTCCTCATCGGTGAGGAACGCTTGTGTGTCAGGGTAGGACTTGAAGGCCTCCAAGAGGGTCTCAGTATTTGCAGTGGAAATACCGTAGAAGTCCATCATTTGTTTGCAATGAAGCACAAGCTAGCAAAGTGGCAAAATGAGAAGACAAGTTCCAAGACAAGTGTCCTCTTCAGTGTCCAGTCCAAAAGTGAGCAAAAGAAGCAGTGAGTTTGGTTTTAACTAGACGTTTTAACAGAAAACAGTAAAAAGACCATTTATGTGGATTAACATGAAATATGAATTGTACTTGGTAAATATTGCAAGATAATTAAATAATCATTTAATGACTCTGGAACCTTGACCTACCCCCCCTATTTCATGTACCCCGAGTCCAACGGTGGTGGTCCCGAAGCTGTACGACATTGCGTTCAAAAGTTATAAGCAAATGAAAATTTGCATATAAGTCAATGGGAGTGGTCAAAATTTGAACTTGACCTACCCCCCCTATTTCATGTACCCCGAGTCCAACGGTGTTGTTCCCGAGGCTGTATGACGTTGCGTTCAAAAGTTATAGGCAAATGAAAATTTGCATATAAGTCAATGGGAGTGGTCAAAATTTGAACTTGACCTACCCCCCCTATTTCATGTACCCCGAGTCCAACGGTGTTGTTCCCGAGGCTGTATGACGTTGCGTTCAAAAGTTATAGGCAAATGAAAATTTGCATATAAGTCAATGGGAGTGGTCAAAATTTGAACTTGACCTACCCCCCCTATTTCATGTACCCCGAGTGCAACGGTGGTAGTCCTGAGGCTGTACGATATTCTGTTCAAGAGTTATAGGCAAATGAAAATTTGCATATAAGTCAATGGGAGTGGTCAAAATTTGACCTTGACCTTCCCCCCCATGTCATGTGCCCCGAGTCCAACGGTGGTGGTCCCGAGGCTGTACAACGTTCCGTTGAGAAGTTATAGGCAAATGAAAATTCCCATATAAGTCAATGGGAGAGGTCAAAATTTGACCTTATATGTTGTGTATTATAATATTACATATTCTATTCTATTCTATTCTATATTACAATATTATACATATTATATTCTATATTACAATATTATATATATATATTATGTTATATATTATAATGCCATATATATATTATATTATAATGTACAAGAAAGTGTCTACTTAAAATACACGAGGAAGCACGAGCTTCAGATTCAACACCATTTGTGTGCTGGGATGGAAAGCGCCGTAAGTGGGCTTTAGCTCCACAGAGGGTAGGGGGTTAGGAAAGGGGGTTATGAACCAGTACCCCTTCATGGGGGTAAGGAAAGGGATAGGGGTTAGGTGAGGGATAGAGTGTGTGAAGTGCACTTTATATATTACAATATTATATCTATGTATATTATATTATATTATATTATATTATATTATATTATATTATATTATATTATATATCAAAATATTATATTTATACATATAATAGTATATGTTATAATATAATATATATATTATAATATACAAGAAATTGTCTACTTAAGATACAGGAAGCTTCAGCTTCAACACCATTTGTGTGCTGGGATGGAAAGTGCCGTAAGTGGGGTAACCTCCACATAGGAGTCAGGCTGTAAAGGCTGATGTGGCCAAAAATGGCCAAGTTTTTTTTTGGAGCCAGAAGCTCCCCTAGCCTACAGTATGGAATGCTCTCCTCTGTGACCTTTATTCTTTTATTATTAAATGCCATCCAAATGAGTGCATTAGTTCAGTAAGGTGCTTAATCTTCAAGAAAAAACAAATGGGAATACATTTAATATAAAGTTAAAAATATGAATATATAAGAATAGCGTTAGAAAATAAATATTTAAGGGATGAGGCTAGGGGTAGAACCAAATAGGGTTAAAAAATAATAGGATAAAGGGTGAAAAGGCTGATGTCAGCAAAAATGCTGAAGATTTTTTTTGGAGCTAGAAGGTTGAAAGTTTGTCTACCCCCCCTATTTGATGTACCCTGAGTCCAACGGTGGTGGTCCTGAAGCTCTGTGATGTTCCGTTCAAAAGTTATGGCCATATTAATATTCCCATGTATGTGTATGGGAATATGGAAAAGTGTGATAATATGACAAAGTGGCATAGCCCAAAAGTGTCCCCCAGAAAGTGTGTAGGAGCATGTTTCATGGTCCCCCGAGTGGTTTGGACCCCCCTTCCGATGTATGAAAACGGTAAAGTTTGTGGGTAGTAAAGGTAGGCAAAGGTAAGGGTTACGCTTGGGCAAAGGCCAAAAGTGTCCCCCAGAAAGTGTGTAGGAGCACGTTTCATGGTCCCCCGAGTGGTTTGGACCCCCCTTCCGATGTCTGAAAATGGTAACCCTTGTGGGTAGTAACCTTAGGCAAAGGTAAGGGTTACGGTTTGGCAAGTGGGTAGTAAGTGGTTATGGTCAGGGTTAGTGTCAGGGAGAGGGTTAGTGTCAGTGGCGGTTAGATTAAGGGTGAAAAGGCTGATGTCAGCAAAAATGCTGAAGATTTTTTTTGGAGCTAGAAGGTTGAAAGTTTGTCTACCCCCCCTATTTGATGTACCCTGAGTCCAACGGTGGTGGTCCTGAAGCTCTGTGATGTTCCGTTCAAAAGTTATGGCCATATTAATATTCCCATGTATGTGTATGGGAATATGGAAAAGTGTGATAATATGACAAAGTGCCATAGCCCAAAAGTGTCCCCCAGAAAGTGTGTAGGAGCATGTTTCATGGTCCCCCGAGCGGTTTGGACCCCCCTTCCGATGTATGAAAATTGTAAACCTTGTGGGTAGTAAAGGTAGGCAAAGGTAAGGGTTACGCTTGGGCAAAGGGCAAAAGTGTCCCCCAGAAAGTGTGTAGGAGCATGTTTCATGGTCCCCCGAGCGGTTAGGGTTAGGGGTTAGATTAAGGGTGAAAAGGCTGATGTCAGCAAAAATGCTGAAGATTTTAGGGTTAGATTAAGGGTGAAAAGGCTGATGTCAGCAAAAATGCTGAAGAGGGTTAGGGTTAGGGTTAGGGTTAGGGTAGGGTTAGGGTTAGGGTTAGGGTAGGGTAGGGTAGGGTTAGGGTTAGGGTTAGGGTTAGGGTTAGGGTTAGGGTTAGATTAAGGGTGAAAAGGCTGATTCGGGCAAAAAGGGACAAACTTTTTTTTTGGAGCTAGAAGGTTGAAACTTTGTCTACCCCCCCTATTTCATGTACCCTGAGTCCAACGGTGGTGTTCCTGAAGCTCTGTGACATTTGGTTCAAAAGTTATGGCCATATTAATATTCCTATGTATGTGTATGGGAATATCGAAGAGTGTGATAATATGACAAAGTGCCATAGCCCAAAAGTGTCCCCCAGAAAGTGTTTAGGAGCACGTTTCAGAGCCCCCTGAGTCGTTTGGACCCCCCTTCCGATGTATGAAAATTGTAAACCTGGGTGGCAGTAAGCCTAGGTAAGTTATAGATCAAGTAAGTATGAATTGGTATTAATCCTCGGTAACGTATAGATAACAAGGTATGTTGGAGTTCTAACAACAGGTACGTGTGTAGAATGGACTCTTTGGTTGTGCCTCAATGATTTGAGGCACTTAAGCCCCCACGCCACGTCACGGCAGAGTCCTTGTGGAGGTTTTTTTTTTTGTTTTTTTGTTTTTTTTGTTTTTTTTGTATTTTTTAATTTTTTTTTAATTTTTTTCTTTTTGTTTTTTGAAATGCTTACTAATCTACATGTACTACAAGTATATAGAAAGATTATTACACAGAAAAACGGATAACAAAAACCAGGTTGCCACCTAGTGGTCTTACACCGCCTGTATGTAAAAAAGGATAACTAAAACCAGGGTGCCACCTAGTGGTCTTATCCCGCCTGTATGTAAAAAAGGAAAAGAAAAAACAGGATGCCACCTAGTGGTCTTACATTGCCTGTACGGAAAAGTAACTAAACAGCTAATTTATCAGCCTACTCCTTTTCTTGCTGAAGGCTGACATGGTTCTTGCTGGAATTCCAGCTTGCTGGCAGGCCTTCACATAGAGGTTGTAGTCCTTAAGCCTTGTCCCATGCAGTGGAATCAAGGCCACCTCTTGGTCTGACCAGGTCCTATGGACGTTGGGTGGCAACACCATAGCACTGGACCCTTCAGGAGCCTTGTCCTCCTCATCCAGCAGTTGGATGTCCTCTGGCTCACTTTCCTCTGCCGGTGGAACCGTCTCCTTCACTGCAGGCCCCTCTCTCTTTGGACCGACTTTGAAGTCGATCCCAGGGCCCAAGCGGTAGAGCTGCATGCCTTTCACGTTGTGTGGGAGAGTGAAGTTCCCAAACACAAGGTGCTGCCTCAGCGTATTGATCGTGCAGGGGCAGCTGCGGTACAGTGTCAGGAGGGCATCAAACTCCACAAACGTACCGTTCTGGATGAGGGCAATGCAGCTGATGAACGTCAGCAGCCTGAGCCTCCTGTCCTCATCCCTCGGTGTCTGAGGGTTTCTTTGGCGCTCAGGAATCCTGTTGAGGACCTCTGAGAGCCAGGGCATGCCCCACTCCCGGTAGCGGTCCATGCTGCTGTCGAAGACCAGGTCGTGATCCACAATGTACTGAATGATGGAGTTCATCAGAGTGAGGGTCGCAGGCGTGGTCCTTTGATCAGCAGTTGGAAACAGTTCCACAAAGGATCGTGTGTCCCAGTTGACTCTCCTGCTCTTCCCCTCATAGAAGCGCAGCCTCGGGAACCACTTGACCTTCATGGATGCCAGTCCCTCGTTGAGAAGAACGGAAAAGTCCATCCCCAAGTCGGTTACCATGGCATGGGCCCTCTTCAAGACACATGGGAACTTGAAGTGACCCATGTGTTTAGCCACGGAGTCAGTGAAGACCTTGTACTCCATTGCATCCAACACAATCGGTGGCTTGGCGTCGTCTGTGAGTGTGCTAATGGGGATGTCGCAGTTCCTCCTGTACACGTCCTTGATCAGGATCATGACAAGCTCCTTGCCGATCACCGCTGGGGCAGCGGACAGTGAGTCGGCAAAGAGGAACATGCGTTCCACCCTACCTTGCTGCTTCATCTCTCTGACAAAGTGCCAAAGTGGCGGAGGGGCGAGGCCAGCACTGGCACTTGAGTGTGGGGCTAGCCCAAGAAATCCCCGGGTCTTAGTCCTGCTGTTTATGTTGGTCGAGTTAGTACCCAGGCTCACGCTGTACTGCCTGGAGGTGGCACAGCGTGGCTGCCCATGGAAGAACTCCTCCAACGCGAGCTCGCACTGAAATGCCATCCAGGCAGGATCGTACCCCCCTTTGTGAGCGTGGCAGATGTGCAGGATACGCAGTTTCTCTGCAATGTGATTAATGACCGCCTTTGTCACTGTGTGCAGTCCCTCACCGTTCATGTCCCGAAAAGCCAGTAACATGGGCTCTTCGGACAACAAGGTGTGAAGGCCCTTGCGGTCATACACCTGACATGGATCAAAAACCTCAGGGATGCCCCTTTCCTCCTCAAAAAGTAGCACCACCTCCATCCTCACTGGCAGGTGTATGCCAGCTTTGCCGAGAAGGTCGTGCATGTGCTCGATGTATCTGACTGACCTGACAAAGAGCGACTTTGTTTGGCTGTCGTGGAGGAGCCCGCACGTGCTGATAACACCTGTGACCGGGTGCTTGTAGAATGGTGTCTGGTGGGTATGGGGGGAATCACAGTAGAGCTGGATGTGGTTCACTTGAGGTGTGCCATCCAACTTCTTCAGCACCCCCAGCAACTTCGGGCTCACATCTATCGGCCTTGTGTCAAGGTTCGACTGATAGTTGACCGATTCGTGCATGCTGAGGTTCGTGTACATGCAACCCCCCGGTCCTGTGACTTGCTGGAGTCCAAAACGTGACCACATCAGGTGGGTTAGGTTCCCTACGGTCCAGTAAGGGTTGTCCCTGATTGATGTGGCTGCATGGATGGAGACCTTGATGATCTCTGGTATGTCAACCAGCTCAGACAGTTTCAGGGCTGCACGGTCCTTCTGTCCGTACTTGCTGAGAGTCAGCATGACTCTCAAACCTGCAGGTCGGGGTACCTCATCCAGCGCGTTGTCCAAAAGACTCAGTATATACATCTGGTCAGATGGACAAATAGCCATCTGACTCAGATCCGAGAGATTGTTTCTCTGAAAGGTTGGGTGTGCCTTAAGAAAGGGATTCAGACCCAGTATCTGCTTTTGGAAATGGTCGATGACATTGCGGATGAAGTCCACGGTGATCTGCCTGCCTGCATTGCTGGTCTGCAAGAGTCTGGAAGGTATCTTTTTGTCCTGTGGCACCACGGTGACTGTCAGGTGCCAACCGCCATCCACAAAAGCCAGCTTAACCCCGTGCACATTTCTCCACTCATCCAACACGTGGCTGGAGTAGTCACATGTGTGCAGGTGCTTCTTCAGGAGCTGCCACATGGGCATGACCTTCAGTTTTGATGGCCCCAAGAAAAGATGGTGTATTCCTGCGGAGATTGAGTAGAGAGACTTCAACTCCAGCACTGCCCCATCTACATCGTACTTGTAGACAAGTTCTTCAGGGTTAGGGTGTGTGGATGGAAAAAAGGTCAAATGCAGGTCCTCATCGGTGAGGAACGCTTGTGTGTCAGGGTAGGACTTGAAGGCCTCCAAGAGGGTCTCAGTATTTGCAGTGGAAATACCGTAGAAGTCCATCATTTGTTTGCAATGAAGCACAAGCTAGCAAAGTGGCAAAATGAGAAGACAAGTTCCAAGACAAGTGTCCTCTTCAGTGTCCAGTCCAAAAGTGAGCAAAAGAAGCAGTGAGTTTGGTTTTAACTAGACGTTTTAACAGAAAACAGTAAAAAGACCATTTATGTGGATTAACATGAAATATGAATTGTACTTGGTAAATATTGCAAGATAATTAAATAATCATTTAATGACTCTGGAACCTTGACCTACCCCCCCTATTTCATGTACCCCGAGTCCAACGGTGGTGGTCCCGAAGCTGTACGACATTGCGTTCAAAAGTTATAAGCAAATGAAAATTTGCATATAAGTCAATGGGAGTGGTCAAAATTTGAACTTGACCTACCCCCCCTATTTCATGTACCCCGAGTCCAACGGTGTTGTTCCCGAGGCTGTATGACGTTGCGTTCAAAAGTTATAGGCAAATGAAAATTTGCATATAAGTCAATGGGAGTGGTCAAAATTTGAACTTGACCTACCCCCCCTATTTCATGTACCCCGAGTCCAACGGTGTTGTTCCCGAGGCTGTATGACGTTGCGTTCAAAAGTTATAGGCAAATGAAAATTTGCATATAAGTCAATGGGAGTGGTCAAAATTTGAACTTGACCTACCCCCCCTATTTCATGTACCCCGAGTGCAACGGTGGTAGTCCTGAGGCTGTACGATATTCTGTTCAAGAGTTATAGGCAAATGAAAATTTGCATATAAGTCAATGGGAGTGGTCAAAATTTGACCTTGACCTTCCCCCCCATGTCATGTGCCCCGAGTCCAACGGTGGTGGTCCCGAGGCTGTACAACGTTCCGTTGAGAAGTTATAGGCAAATGAAAATTCCCATATAAGTCAATGGGAGAGGTCAAAATTTGACCTTATATGTTGTGTATTATAATATTACATATTCTATTCTATTCTATTCTATATTACAATATTATACATATTATATTCTATATTACAATATTATATATATATATTATGTTATATATTATAATGCCATATATATATTATATTATAATGTACAAGAAAGTGTCTACTTAAAATACACGAGGAAGCACGAGCTTCAGATTCAACACCATTTGTGTGCTGGGATGGAAAGCGCCGTAAGTGGGCTTTAGCTCCACAGAGGGTAGGGGGTTAGGAAAGGGGGTTATGAACCAGTACCCCTTCATGGGGGTAAGGAAAGGGATAGGGGTTAGGTGAGGGATAGAGTGTGTGAAGTGCACTTTATATATTACAATATTATATCTATGTATATTATATTATATTATATTATATTATATTATATTATATTATATTATATTATATATCAAAATATTATATTTATACATATAATAGTATATGTTATAATATAATATATATATTATAATATACAAGAAATTGTCTACTTAAGATACAGGAAGCTTCAGCTTCAACACCATTTGTGTGCTGGGATGGAAAGTGCCGTAAGTGGGGTAACCTCCACATAGGAGTCAGGCTGTAAAGGCTGATGTGGCCAAAAATGGCCAAGTTTTTTTTTGGAGCCAGAAGCTCCCCTAGCCTACAGTATGGAATGCTCTCCTCTGTGACCTTTATTCTTTTATTATTAAATGCCATCCAAATGAGTGCATTAGTTCAGTAAGGTGCTTAATCTTCAAGAAAAAACAAATGGGAATACATTTAATATAAAGTTAAAAATATGAATATATAAGAATAGCGTTAGAAAATAAATATTTAAGGGATGAGGCTAGGGGTAGAACCAAATAGGGTTAAAAAATAATAGGATAAAGGGTGAAAAGGCTGATGTCAGCAAAAATGCTGAAGATTTTTTTTGGAGCTAGAAGGTTGAAAGTTTGTCTACCCCCCCTATTTGATGTACCCTGAGTCCAACGGTGGTGGTCCTGAAGCTCTGTGATGTTCCGTTCAAAAGTTATGGCCATATTAATATTCCCATGTATGTGTATGGGAATATGGAAAAGTGTGATAATATGACAAAGTGGCATAGCCCAAAAGTGTCCCCCAGAAAGTGTGTAGGAGCATGTTTCATGGTCCCCCGAGTGGTTTGGACCCCCCTTCCGATGTATGAAAACGGTAAAGTTTGTGGGTAGTAAAGGTAGGCAAAGGTAAGGGTTACGCTTGGGCAAAGGCCAAAAGTGTCCCCCAGAAAGTGTGTAGGAGCACGTTTCATGGTCCCCCGAGTGGTTTGGACCCCCCTTCCGATGTCTGAAAATGGTAACCCTTGTGGGTAGTAACCTTAGGCAAAGGTAAGGGTTACGGTTTGGCAAGTGGGTAGTAAGTGGTTATGGTCAGGGTTAGTGTCAGGGAGAGGGTTAGTGTCAGTGGCGGTTAGATTAAGGGTGAAAAGGCTGATGTCAGCAAAAATGCTGAAGATTTTTTTTGGAGCTAGAAGGTTGAAAGTTTGTCTACCCCCCCTATTTGATGTACCCTGAGTCCAACGGTGGTGGTCCTGAAGCTCTGTGATGTTCCGTTCAAAAGTTATGGCCATATTAATATTCCCATGTATGTGTATGGGAATATGGAAAAGTGTGATAATATGACAAAGTGCCATAGCCCAAAAGTGTCCCCCAGAAAGTGTGTAGGAGCATGTTTCATGGTCCCCCGAGCGGTTTGGACCCCCCTTCCGATGTATGAAAATTGTAAACCTTGTGGGTAGTAAAGGTAGGCAAAGGTAAGGGTTACGCTTGGGCAAAGGGCAAAAGTGTCCCCCAGAAAGTGTGTAGGAGCATGTTTCATGGTCCCCCGAGCGGTTAGGGTTAGGGGTTAGATTAAGGGTGAAAAGGCTGATGTCAGCAAAAATGCTGAAGATTTTAGGGTTAGATTAAGGGTGAAAAGGCTGATGTCAGCAAAAATGCTGAAGAGGGTTAGGGTTAGGGTTAGGGTTAGGGTAGGGTTAGGGTTAGGGTTAGGGTAGGGTAGGGTAGGGTTAGGGTTAGGGTTAGGGTTAGGGTTAGGGTTAGGGTTAGATTAAGGGTGAAAAGGCTGATTCGGGCAAAAAGGGACAAACTTTTTTTTTGGAGCTAGAAGGTTGAAACTTTGTCTACCCCCCCTATTTCATGTACCCTGAGTCCAACGGTGGTGTTCCTGAAGCTCTGTGACATTTGGTTCAAAAGTTATGGCCATATTAATATTCCTATGTATGTGTATGGGAATATCGAAGAGTGTGATAATATGACAAAGTGCCATAGCCCAAAAGTGTCCCCCAGAAAGTGTTTAGGAGCACGTTTCAGAGCCCCCTGAGTCGTTTGGACCCCCCTTCCGATGTATGAAAATTGTAAACCTGGGTGGCAGTAAGCCTAGGTAAGTTATAGATCAAGTAAGTATGAATTGGTATTAATCCTCGGTAACGTATAGATAACAAGGTATGTTGGAGTTCTAACAACAGGTACGTGTGTAGAATGGACTCTTTGGTTGTGCCTCAATGATTTGAGGCACTTAAGCCCCCACGCCACGTCACGGCAGAGTCCTTGTGGAGGTTTTTTTTTTTGTTTTTTTGTTTTTTTTGTTTTTTTTGTATTTTTTAATTTTTTTTTAATTTTTTTCTTTTTGTTTTTTGAAATGCTTACTAATCTACATGTACTACAAGTATATAGAAAGATTATTACACAGAAAAACGGATAACAAAAACCAGGTTGCCACCTAGTGGTCTTACACCGCCTGTATGTAAAAAAGGATAACTAAAACCAGGGTGCCACCTAGTGGTCTTATCCCGCCTGTATGTAAAAAAGGAAAAGAAAAAACAGGATGCCACCTAGTGGTCTTACATTGCCTGTACGGAAAAGTAACTAAACAGCTAATTTATCAGCCTACTCCTTTTCTTGCTGAAGGCTGACATGGTTCTTGCTGGAATTCCAGCTTGCTGGCAGGCCTTCACATAGAGGTTGTAGTCCTTAAGCCTTGTCCCATGCAGTGGAATCAAGGCCACCTCTTGGTCTGACCAGGTCCTATGGACGTTGGGTGGCAACACCATAGCACTGGACCCTTCAGGAGCCTTGTCCTCCTCATCCAGCAGTTGGATGTCCTCTGGCTCACTTTCCTCTGCCGGTGGAACCGTCTCCTTCACTGCAGGCCCCTCTCTCTTTGGACCGACTTTGAAGTCGATCCCAGGGCCCAAGCGGTAGAGCTGCATGCCTTTCACGTTGTGTGGGAGAGTGAAGTTCCCAAACACAAGGTGCTGCCTCAGCGTATTGATCGTGCAGGGGCAGCTGCGGTACAGTGTCAGGAGGGCATCAAACTCCACAAACGTACCGTTCTGGATGAGGGCAATGCAGCTGATGAACGTCAGCAGCCTGAGCCTCCTGTCCTCATCCCTCGGTGTCTGAGGGTTTCTTTGGCGCTCAGGAATCCTGTTGAGGACCTCTGAGAGCCAGGGCATGCCCCACTCCCGGTAGCGGTCCATGCTGCTGTCGAAGACCAGGTCGTGATCCACAATGTACTGAATGATGGAGTTCATCAGAGTGAGGGTCGCAGGCGTGGTCCTTTGATCAGCAGTTGGAAACAGTTCCACAAAGGATCGTGTGTCCCAGTTGACTCTCCTGCTCTTCCCCTCATAGAAGCGCAGCCTCGGGAACCACTTGACCTTCATGGATGCCAGTCCCTCGTTGAGAAGAACGGAAAAGTCCATCCCCAAGTCGGTTACCATGGCATGGGCCCTCTTCAAGACACATGGGAACTTGAAGTGACCCATGTGTTTAGCCACGGAGTCAGTGAAGACCTTGTACTCCATTGCATCCAACACAATCGGTGGCTTGGCGTCGTCTGTGAGTGTGCTAATGGGGATGTCGCAGTTCCTCCTGTACACGTCCTTGATCAGGATCATGACAAGCTCCTTGCCGATCACCGCTGGGGCAGCGGACAGTGAGTCGGCAAAGAGGAACATGCGTTCCACCCTACCTTGCTGCTTCATCTCTCTGACAAAGTGCCAAAGTGGCGGAGGGGCGAGGCCAGCACTGGCACTTGAGTGTGGGGCTAGCCCAAGAAATCCCCGGGTCTTAGTCCTGCTGTTTATGTTGGTCGAGTTAGTACCCAGGCTCACGCTGTACTGCCTGGAGGTGGCACAGCGTGGCTGCCCATGGAAGAACTCCTCCAACGCGAGCTCGCACTGAAATGCCATCCAGGCAGGATCGTACCCCCCTTTGTGAGCGTGGCAGATGTGCAGGATACGCAGTTTCTCTGCAATGTGATTAATGACCGCCTTTGTCACTGTGTGCAGTCCCTCACCGTTCATGTCCCGAAAAGCCAGTAACATGGGCTCTTCGGACAACAAGGTGTGAAGGCCCTTGCGGTCATACACCTGACATGGATCAAAAACCTCAGGGATGCCCCTTTCCTCCTCAAAAAGTAGCACCACCTCCATCCTCACTGGCAGGTGTATGCCAGCTTTGCCGAGAAGGTCGTGCATGTGCTCGATGTATCTGACTGACCTGACAAAGAGCGACTTTGTTTGGCTGTCGTGGAGGAGCCCGCACGTGCTGATAACACCTGTGACCGGGTGCTTGTAGAATGGTGTCTGGTGGGTATGGGGGGAATCACAGTAGAGCTGGATGTGGTTCACTTGAGGTGTGCCATCCAACTTCTTCAGCACCCCCAGCAACTTCGGGCTCACATCTATCGGCCTTGTGTCAAGGTTCGACTGATAGTTGACCGATTCGTGCATGCTGAGGTTCGTGTACATGCAACCCCCCGGTCCTGTGACTTGCTGGAGTCCAAAACGTGACCACATCAGGTGGGTTAGGTTCCCTACGGTCCAGTAAGGGTTGTCCCTGATTGATGTGGCTGCATGGATGGAGACCTTGATGATCTCTGGTATGTCAACCAGCTCAGACAGTTTCAGGGCTGCACGGTCCTTCTGTCCGTACTTGCTGAGAGTCAGCATGACTCTCAAACCTGCAGGTCGGGGTACCTCATCCAGCGCGTTGTCCAAAAGACTCAGTATATACATCTGGTCAGATGGACAAATAGCCATCTGACTCAGATCCGAGAGATTGTTTCTCTGAAAGGTTGGGTGTGCCTTAAGAAAGGGATTCAGACCCAGTATCTGCTTTTGGAAATGGTCGATGACATTGCGGATGAAGTCCACGGTGATCTGCCTGCCTGCATTGCTGGTCTGCAAGAGTCTGGAAGGTATCTTTTTGTCCTGTGGCACCACGGTGACTGTCAGGTGCCAACCGCCATCCACAAAAGCCAGCTTAACCCCGTGCACATTTCTCCACTCATCCAACACGTGGCTGGAGTAGTCACATGTGTGCAGGTGCTTCTTCAGGAGCTGCCACATGGGCATGACCTTCAGTTTTGATGGCCCCAAGAAAAGATGGTGTATTCCTGCGGAGATTGAGTAGAGAGACTTCAACTCCAGCACTGCCCCATCTACATCGTACTTGTAGACAAGTTCTTCAGGGTTAGGGTGTGTGGATGGAAAAAAGGTCAAATGCAGGTCCTCATCGGTGAGGAACGCTTGTGTGTCAGGGTAGGACTTGAAGGCCTCCAAGAGGGTCTCAGTATTTGCAGTGGAAATACCGTAGAAGTCCATCATTTGTTTGCAATGAAGCACAAGCTAGCAAAGTGGCAAAATGAGAAGACAAGTTCCAAGACAAGTGTCCTCTTCAGTGTCCAGTCCAAAAGTGAGCAAAAGAAGCAGTGAGTTTGGTTTTAACTAGACGTTTTAACAGAAAACAGTAAAAAGACCATTTATGTGGATTAACATGAAATATGAATTGTACTTGGTAAATATTGCAAGATAATTAAATAATCATTTAATGACTCTGGAACCTTGACCTACCCCCCCTATTTCATGTACCCCGAGTCCAACGGTGGTGGTCCCGAAGCTGTACGACATTGCGTTCAAAAGTTATAAGCAAATGAAAATTTGCATATAAGTCAATGGGAGTGGTCAAAATTTGAACTTGACCTACCCCCCCTATTTCATGTACCCCGAGTCCAACGGTGTTGTTCCCGAGGCTGTATGACGTTGCGTTCAAAAGTTATAGGCAAATGAAAATTTGCATATAAGTCAATGGGAGTGGTCAAAATTTGAACTTGACCTACCCCCCCTATTTCATGTACCCCGAGTCCAACGGTGTTGTTCCCGAGGCTGTATGACGTTGCGTTCAAAAGTTATAGGCAAATGAAAATTTGCATATAAGTCAATGGGAGTGGTCAAAATTTGAACTTGACCTACCCCCCCTATTTCATGTACCCCGAGTGCAACGGTGGTAGTCCTGAGGCTGTACGATATTCTGTTCAAGAGTTATAGGCAAATGAAAATTTGCATATAAGTCAATGGGAGTGGTCAAAATTTGACCTTGACCTTCCCCCCCATGTCATGTGCCCCGAGTCCAACGGTGGTGGTCCCGAGGCTGTACAACGTTCCGTTGAGAAGTTATAGGCAAATGAAAATTCCCATATAAGTCAATGGGAGAGGTCAAAATTTGACCTTATATGTTGTGTATTATAATATTACATATTCTATTCTATTCTATTCTATATTACAATATTATACATATTATATTCTATATTACAATATTATATATATATATTATGTTATATATTATAATGCCATATATATATTATATTATAATGTACAAGAAAGTGTCTACTTAAAATACACGAGGAAGCACGAGCTTCAGATTCAACACCATTTGTGTGCTGGGATGGAAAGCGCCGTAAGTGGGCTTTAGCTCCACAGAGGGTAGGGGGTTAGGAAAGGGGGTTATGAACCAGTACCCCTTCATGGGGGTAAGGAAAGGGATAGGGGTTAGGTGAGGGATAGAGTGTGTGAAGTGCACTTTATATATTACAATATTATATCTATGTATATTATATTATATTATATTATATTATATTATATTATATTATATTATATTATATATCAAAATATTATATTTATACATATAATAGTATATGTTATAATATAATATATATATTATAATATACAAGAAATTGTCTACTTAAGATACAGGAAGCTTCAGCTTCAACACCATTTGTGTGCTGGGATGGAAAGTGCCGTAAGTGGGGTAACCTCCACATAGGAGTCAGGCTGTAAAGGCTGATGTGGCCAAAAATGGCCAAGTTTTTTTTTGGAGCCAGAAGCTCCCCTAGCCTACAGTATGGAATGCTCTCCTCTGTGACCTTTATTCTTTTATTATTAAATGCCATCCAAATGAGTGCATTAGTTCAGTAAGGTGCTTAATCTTCAAGAAAAAACAAATGGGAATACATTTAATATAAAGTTAAAAATATGAATATATAAGAATAGCGTTAGAAAATAAATATTTAAGGGATGAGGCTAGGGGTAGAACCAAATAGGGTTAAAAAATAATAGGATAAAGGGTGAAAAGGCTGATGTCAGCAAAAATGCTGA